>NC_139720.1:125873952-125928952 GCF_964211835.1 Anser anser | reverse complement strand
TAATTCACCACCATTTTGGATTTCTTGGTATTTTGATGAAACAGTTAATAAAATTCCCTTCCTGAGCATAAGAAAATGGGGAAAGTTACAGAAGCTATGAAAGTAGCATTTGTTAAAGCTATGTTCTAGAAGCTGAACTGTAGTGATAACAGATCGCAACACATATCAGGATGGGGTTTTTCAGTCTTGTTATTTCTTTGTTGGCAAGTTACGAACAGGTTGTGCTAAGACAATTCTGGTGCTAGATGCAACCTTCAGCATAATTGGGCCTACAGAATGGATTTTCTTGGTTAGACGTCTGGTGCTGGACAAAACTGAAATATTCGTATTCTCTCCCATAAACCTTAAACTCCCTTTGAGACTTTGCACAGCCCTGTAAAAACTATTTTAAGTGTTTTGATAACTCCGTGATGAGATAGCTTGGTAAAATGTTTTTCTGCTCCATAGTTAATTTCATGTAGAACATCAAAGTCTGGTTCTGTTATTCATGAGCTGGATGGATTGACCAAATTAGTTAAACTTCTTGTTTGAAAGGGCATATATACATTTGGTTATTCTGTTTTCATGATCTAGATGGTTTGTTGAAATTCATGCTTCTGAATAACTAGATAGCAGAAGTAGTAAAGAATATTTTCCTCTACTTCCACATGGATCAAAGAATGTTGCCATTTTCTCAGACTTTTATTTTATTGTTCACTGATGCTCTAGTAGTGCTGGCTATATTTTTACATGGGTGATCTTGTTACGACAGCTGAGAAGTTTCAGCTAGCACATAATATAGTGCTGCATGATAAGGACAGGAAGGCTAGTGTGTTCTTGCTGAAAACCACTCAAAAATCCTCACCTAACAAATAAGTCTATTGGCATGAAAAATAAATAGTATGAGGTTTGGCTGGTTTCCTGCTGCCACACAAGATTGTTATCTAATGTAATTTATGTCTTCCAGTCAGCTTTCAGCATCATCCCTCTTCCCAATTGTAGAAACATAGAAACTCCAAACGATGAAATAGCTGTGGTAAAAATGAATTTTCTGCTCCTCTGGTGATCTGTACTATGTGTACATAGTTATTCATTATTGGCTACACAAATCTTTAAAAAAAAATCCAATCCATCTCGCATTAAAAAAAAAAGTTGAACTTGTAATGTTCCCCTGTACTCATGTAAACCTTAAAAGAGAATTATCAGTTCTTGACTGAGTACATCCAGTGCATTACATTACAAAAAGTTAATGGTGACCTAATGTAGATAATATAATCTTGAAGCCTTAAGAAGAAATAATGTCTTAAAGATCACATGTTTTCAATAGACAATTTCTATTGCAGACTTATACCATGGAGTGAAGATAAAATGGAGTAGGTATATACATTTGGTGAATAAATGATATAACACTAATGAAAAGGTAATGAAGAAAAATGTATCTCTTGTAAAATCTGTAAAAATGAGGGGAACACTGAACTTTCCCAACTGGGTTGAATTTGGCAGAAATGCTCTTGGCATTTTTGCAGCCTTATTAGCAAGAGTCTTGGATTTATCAGGAAGATGAAAAGTCATTAAGAGTTTCCTTGTGGAGGGCAGAAGGTGAACAGTAGTATTTCTGAAGAATTCCTTTAGTAGTCTTTGATTCGGGCACACTTTTAACTACCTCGATGTGTGCTGTGGACCTGGCCTCTACATGAGCAAGCTTGTACCTGTGTGTAAGGGTTGGCATGCCTGTAGAAATCAGCTGCCTTGCTGCGCAGAACTGGAATGATTTTTTTTATTATATAAGATTTAAGAATAAGTATTAAAATTACATTTTTTTGAAGAAGTTATAAGAGTATAAAACAATAACTGATTAACTAGTCAATCCAAATTTTTCTGGGCCAGAAACTTTTGACAGCTACATTTTTTCTATTACTTTGTCTAAATATGGTTGTGAAATCCTCTGAAAGAGAGCAGCTGCTTGGGGCAACCGTATACTCAAATGGAATGTCCTCTTCCTTGCTCATCTTTTTATTCCCTATAATTTGGGCACTGGGATGCTGCATGCTACTTTCATAGAAAGGTTTGGGTTGGAAGGGATCTTAAAGCCCATCCAGTTCCACCCCCCTGCCATGGGCAGGGGCACCTTCCACCAAACCAGGTTGCCCAGGGCTCCATCCAACCTGGCCTTGAATGCTTCCAGGGATGGGGCATCCACAGCTTCTCTGGGCAACCTGTGCCAGTGCCTCACCACCCTCTGAGTAAAGAATTCCTTCCAAATATCTAATCTAATCTACCCTTTTTTAACTACTTTTTTTTTTTTTTTTTTTTTTACTTTAAGGGATGAGGTGTTTTTTTTTCCTTCTCCAGCCTTACTTACCATAATAAGATTATATTATATGGCTAGGTCAGTTCTGAATTTCTCAAAGCTACATGTAACGAGAGGCAGCCTGCTTGTCTGTTTTTGTTGGTTATTGAAACCTACCTTCTTTCTCTACCTCATGAATCAAGAATAAAAGTAGATTTGGTTGGCACCTGAAGTTGTGGATACAGGAAGTGACTTAATAGAACACCATTGTGAAGTTTCAGGGATGGGTCTGTTTGGTATCTGATGAAAGATAGCGTGGTTCCTCAGGCAGAGAGGGAAGATTGAGTTAGCAGAGCGTGTGAGCAGAGTTGTTTAGAAGAGGTAAGTGAAGAGTTTTCGTGATAAATTTCTGTGTTATTAGTAAAATTAACACGCATTCTGTTGTGATTGGGCTACTTTATATATGTGCATAGGCAAAAGGTGGTGATATTTATTCTAACACTAACATTGATAAAAACCTATAGTTTTATGACTAGAATTTTAGTAGACTTCAGATCTTTCTATTAGGAGTGGTGTATCTGATTAACTTAACCTGTTTGAATGGAAACTTGTATTTTTGAGAGCAATATCACAGTTTTATCTGTATTGTCCAGTTTGATCAATTTTTTTTTTTACAAATACTGCACCATGATCAGAAACCATCCGGCTTGAAACTCAAGTTCAGATGTCACTACTTGTAGCTGATAGGGTTCTGAATTTTTTGTCCTATTTCAGGAATTTTCTTCCCCTCTTTCTTCTTGTTACATGTTGTCTTTTTGTGATGGTGCTAAAGCTGTAATCACAAAGGTATGGGAGACAGGAAGAAGTCTTGTGAAGAAACTTCTTGATTTTTCATACTCAGATGCCATATTATTTTCTTTTCCAGTTTATCTCACAAATTGATTCCCACCAACACGTGTATGAATGCATAGCTGGAAGGTTTGAGTAGCTTTAGGATATACTGCAGTACCCTTATGTTCTGCCTGATCACTAGAAAGCAGATAGATGTTTCTGGTAATCATAGAATCATATAATATCCCGAGCTGGAAGGGACCCATAATGCTTCTTAACTCTCAAAATTATTTATTTATGGTAAGAAGGACTTCTAGGTTTGTCTTGTATCATGATACTTGTAATTAAAGCATCTCAAGTTCAGAACAACAAAAGTCAATATCAATGGCTATAAATTTTAACTTCCCTTTAGGGGCACCTAGTCTAATATTTGAGGCATCCGATTTGACTTAGTATCAGATACATTGAATTTCTCAGGAAAATTTTGGATGCTATCATAAAAGAAGTTAAGTATCTTTATAATGAAAAGCTACTAGTTATAAATCATTTGATTGCTGCTCTAAGACAAAAATGAGAAAACTCTAAAAATGGAGCTTATTAAAAAACTGTGGAATGAACAAAACGGCAATGAATTAACAGTTCACTGTTAAGGAAGGCTTTTCACAAGGGTGTTCCATGTCTTCCTGTCACAACCAGCTGCTTTTATTTTGTCCTTGAGACAAAATACCCCTTGCACTTGGAGGTATTTGTGTTATTAATAAATACACCACATTCCTCTTCAGTATACTCTCCAGAATTTACTCAGAAATGTAGCAGATTAGGTGTATGATTTTTCTTGGGCACTGCTTACGAGCTTCGTACAGATTTTTGTTTGGAAGACCCGTTATCACAAGATCTCTTGCCTTGCCAGTTTGGAACCTCACAAATTTCTTTCTCTCTTCAATTTATTTATTTATTTATTGTAAATATCATTTTTTATTTGGTAAGATAACATAATTAATTTTAAAGAAATACCTGGCCTGATTTAGCCTTTTGGTGCGAGGGCAAAGAAGAAACATGCAGTTTGTCCGTCTGCATTATTTTCGAGAGTTTGTTGTAAAGTTTGAAAGGTTAAATTTATAATTTCTTCACATGTTGTTTGTCAATGCTCAATGTGAACACTCAAAAATCCTAGCACAATCAGATAGTTCTGCTGGAGTAGATGTGTAGGTCCAAAGCAAATAACAAACAAAAAAACCTTTTAGCCCCTGAGAGGAGGGTCTACTCTCCAGGATGCTTATATATACAACATTTAGAGAGAGAGAAAGAAAGAGATGGTGCTAGAGTATCTTATACCTCACTACTTTAGTCACTTATTATTTTTATTTATTATTTATTCCTTTAGTCACTATTTATTATTTCTTATTTATTTTAGTCATATTTATTTGTTACTTTAGTCACTTATTATTTATTTTTATTTTTTATTGACACCCAAAATGTTTTCAGGTGACAGGGGAGCTGAATTTACCAGAAGGCCTAGAGATTCACCTGAAGTTATACAGTTATACAATGATGGAGGTGGAACCCAAGTCATCTCTGGCCTTATCTAGCGCTTAAATAACAACAATTCCTTTTCTGTTAAATAATGGGAAGATCACTTCTTGTCACTCCTGCGAGCGTGAGTGAGCCTTTCTCACTTTCAACCTGGGTTCAGCAGAACTGTTGGTGTCTAGGGTTTCTGTTTTTTCCGGCACAGCAATAACTTCCGAACGAATGTTCTTCACAATGAAAACAACTGCAATGTATATTCCTACTTTGTAACTGGAGCTCTTTCAATCAAAACTAATTATTGCATAGGTTATTTCCATAGTTCGACACCTGGTACCTTTTTTCCAGCCACAAGAAACCTGTGATTTTTATTTAAACCAACTTCTCTTTCAGTTTCAAGTAAAAATAATCACTTTGAGAGGGTTATCCATTAGAGAGATGGGTTATTATCAGCTATTGTTTGTCACCAGTCTCCATCAGTGTGGAAGCATTGATTTAACCCATTGAAGATGATTAAGGATATCTGTATTTTTAAAAAAATACAAGCAATGCAAATGCTTTTTTTTTTTTTAACCAATATACAGACAAACAGTTTTCATTTGCTTGGAAGTATCCTTTCTTCATATGTTTCACGTAAAATTTGTAAGGGGGGGAGAGCTTCCATGTAAATATCTGTGGCTTGGTTAACTGACAGTGCAAAGAAGAATTTTCGTAGTAACCTGATAGTTTCATTTCTGTGATGATGACTCTGCTAGTAATAATCAGCTTGGACTCCTTGCACTTGTAAGACACAAGGAGGCAGCATGCAAATAATAAGTAAGGAAACTGGAAAAATGGTAGTTTCACTGTTCCGTGCCAACTCCCAACTCCACCCCGTGTCAAGTGGCCAGTTGATAAATTCCAGAGCTGTGGTTATTACACACAGACTCATTAACATCAATGAACTACATAAGGAAAGTTCTACTGCTCATATTATGGGGGTCTCGTTACAGTAAATAGTAATGATGGGCATTTCTGCTTTTCTTCAAATTTTTTAGACTGTGTTACGTGGGAAGCATCTGTAGAAGGTAGCACAGTCCCTCACATCCACACTAGAAACAATAAATATGACAATAAAAGGAGTATGGATTTTGATTATTAATGAGCTACAGAGCTGCCTATATCACAACTATTAAATTCATTTCAGTTTAGTCACGTGTTTTGGAGTGTCCCATGAAAACTATTAGGCAGTTTGTACCATTCACTTCATAATTATTGCAGTTTTTGAATTGGATCTGTTACTAAGTTGCTTCAGTAGCTGACATAACTTCAAATAATTTTGTTGCTTATGAGAATGTTCAGAACAATGCTTCAGACTGTTGTATACTTTTTCTTTTTTTAACTTTATTCATCACCTCTTGAAAGAAAAGTCACTCTTGGGGGGGGGGTAGCCTACATTTTTTCACCTTGAATGTGCGTATGCACACTGATGATGTCATTAGAGCGGCCAACAGAGTCAAAGCCTAAAGGGTTGAATCTTTGCCTGTTCTGAGGTGACCTAACTCCTCTTTTTCAGGATAATCTCAGGGTTTGTATCTGTCTTCCTTTTTCGACTTGCGAACTGAAGGATGCAGGATAGAATCTTTTTTTTTTTTTAAAGCAGTCTACAAAATTGACATCAATAGCAATCAGTTTTAAACATGCATCGGCTGGTTAAACCTGGGTCATTAAGAATGCTATTAGATTGGTAGATTACACTGGAGGTGTTTTTAGAGAAAATGGCATTAAAAATAAAATATGTCAAAATTAAGTGTATACATTGCCAATGCCACTTTCAGTGCTGAAGAATCCCCTCTGAGTTGTGAAGAGGGAGATTGAAAATAAGGTATATTTTGCCCAGAGAGAGGTGTAGGAAAGCATATTGGGATAAATTCTGCATAATATTGACTTTCTTGTGGAAGGAGCAGATGGCAGCATAACAGGCTGCTGGAGTTGTGTCTGGTACCTAAAGTGCCACCATTGATTTAAACCCTTGGTAATAGATAAAGTTGCTGTATAAGTCATTGAGATGTGCCTTTGTACACAACTGTTCTTAACACTTGCGTTAAAACATCATTGCCACCCACAGAAAAGATATTTTCATTTTCTTTGCCACCTGCATAATGCAACATTTCTTTAGCATTTAGTAGAGAGCTGTTCTACTGTAGTCTGTGAGCCTTTTCAGAGACATGAGATCAAGACTTGCATTGATGATTAGATACACTGGTACAGATAGATGCTAGTATAACCTTTTGGGGACAGTTGGTGTTATCAAAACAGAGGAAGAATGATCTTGCTTAACAGAGGAGTCACCTGGGTACCTCTTGGCTGCAGAGTAAGTTAAATAAATTGTGTTGCAAGTATGTCTGCTGTTCCAGCTGATGCAGTAATCTTGCAGAGTCTTTGAGAAGTTTCAGGAGTTGCTTGTTTAAGTTGATGGCAACACAGAGGTGGGGACTTCAGTCAATCTCTAATAATTCTGATCTTCTAATTGCAAAATATTCCAAGGTGCATGATGAATATTGATATTCATATAGATATTCCTATTGGCCTAGTTTCCTTATTGTCTTAACTTTTAAGAAAAATCAAGATCTATGAGAAAATATTTGCCCCAATTCCTTTAGAATTTACTGAAATGCTAAATTTGCTTTAGCCAAAATAGTGTCCTCTGCAGCAGACATGTTTCTTGCTTCAGATTATCTAAGTAGATGAGCTCAAAGAATAGTTCATAAAAATTGAGGAATTAGGAGCTCAGGGAGGAAAACTAGCTTTTCAAACTTTTTACTCCCTTGCTAAAACCTAGAATTGAGGGAATAAATCCTGAGAGTCATTGAGTTCTGAGAAATAGGAATACGGTGATCCAAAGCAGCATTCTCAGTTCCCTCTCTGCAAGTGATTTTTTTGTTATTGTTGTTTTTACATGCGTGCTTTTACATCTAAAACATATTTAGATAAGCTTATTTGCTTGTGTATCTAGCCTATTTATAGTGCTGTTTATTTACTAATAAAACAATTTTTAAATGCTGTATTTGTGCTTGTTGAATGATAATCAAGATTCAGTTAAAAAAAGAGCCTTTCACAAATATTAGTAAATTATTTTGGAGAAAAGAAATGCAACGTAACCCGTTTCTTAACAGAATCATAATTTAAATAAATGTGTACAAGCCAAGTTGCCTATACAGATTACACTTCTATAGTTTGTGTTTCTGGGTAGCTGATGAGTGCCAAATGTTTGTGCAAAGTGTATCAATCAGGGAGACAAGATACTATTTCTAAAATAGTACATAAAAATCAAGGTTGCAAATACAGAGCTAGATTAAAATCATTCATCCAAACAAAAATATCATACTTCCAGATTTAACTCTACTACAGTCTAGATTGTGGTCTAGTCTACCATGACTTCGTACTATCATCAGTTTTCTGCAGTTATCCATAGCATCTTGCATCTGAACATTGGACTTAAACAATAGACTTGAAACGTGCCTTAAATAAGATAATGAGGGGTAACCTTTTGCTCATCCTTGGCAGCACACCTCCATTTTTTAACATCAGCAGATTGCATGAAACAATAAAAAAGCAGCTTTATACCTCATCTGCAGATTCTAGCCTCTAGTTGTGGCTCGTCTCTCTTTGCCATGAAATGGGACCGCAAGTGGTAGATGATCGACCTCATGCAGATTCTTTCCCTGCTCTTTTCCCATTTCCCTTCCTCATTCTCATTTAGGGATGAATTCACGAGTTTTAAAGTTAAAGAGCCTCATGTAGGATCCAAAACCTTGTATGCACTCTTAAGAAATTATTCCTCATATTTCTTAATCATGATGAAGAAGGATGGTTTCTCTTGTAATCTAAACCTGAGACATAGCATATGCACTCGCTCTATTAGTTTCAGGATATAGTTGAACATGAATGGAAAAAAAAAATGGCTTTAGAATTGCAAACATAGAGGTAGCATCTAAGCCTTTCATAGCCTGAGTTAAAATCTTAATGTCAATATTTCTGCTACTGTGTATTTTTTGTATTACTGCCATGGGCTTTCCTTCACCTAAAATATTTAAAATTTTTATTACTTGTGCTTGTGTATGGACTGAGAAAGGGTAAAGTTTCACAGGAAGGACTGAGAATAATGACTGTTTTAGCACAATGCTTTCAGCATTAAAGGCTGGCTTTGTAGGGTTTTCATAATTCCATAGGAAAAAGAAACCTCAAAAAAATAAGGCTAAACATACCACCTTAGCTCTGCCTCCATGTATAGTAGCCCTAGCTACATGACTGTCATTTATCAAGAAAATCACAAACTCCTTTAATGCGCAGTGAAAAGAGCATCATTTTTTATTGCTTTGTTGTCACTCTGGTGTGATGTACACCATTCAGTCTGTGCATTTAAGTTTTGTTTCAACATACAGGTAGAACTGTAGGGTCAGGTGGCCCCACCTATCCCCATGAGCTAGCTTGCATCCCAGAAGTAGTTGAGGTGTGGTATCTGGGCACTCCACAAATACTTCTCAAGGAAATTAAAAAAATTACTATCAGCTCCATATTACTGCAGGGTAATTGGGGTTGGGGGATTGGTACTCAAGACACCTCAGTGTATTTGTACTGCAGTATGAATCTGTATGAGCTCACAGTTGGTCTCATCACTGCATGAAGCTCAAAGGCCTTACATTGTCTCTGTATACATGAATTAATGACGATAGATGTCATCAACTGCAGGAAGAATTTATCTCTAATAAGGCAGTTTTGGATAATCTTCTTGGTTGGTCCCCATTTGGTTTATTTGGTTTCCAGCTATGAGAAATGTGGGTCCTGAAAAAATAACATGAGTTGCATGCTTCATGAGTAACAGTTCTCCATGAGCAAAGGCAGAGGTTTTGTATGCAGGTTTCAGCTGCGCAGAGTCCTAATTGTTTGATTTGTTCAGTTGTAGGAATACATCTTGTAGGGTAAGTTTCCTGGAAATTTACGGCTCAGCTCTTGTTTGTTAGGAAACAAACAAACAACAACAAAAAAAGATTTTAGAATTTTGTATAGAAATACATGAAATGACTTGAAAGGTAAAAGAATTTTATGCAGCAATGAGAGTTCCCGTGTGTGATTATTTTTCCTCTGTTTCGAGTAAGCAGATAACCTACAGTTAGTTAACTGCTGAGTGCTCCTCATTCAACGAGTAGATCAGTCAGTTCTCTAGAACAAGACAGAGCTCTGGCTCTGCTCTAGCTTATTCAGTACTTGAGGTAGATGGTGAATACTTGGCCCTGGTACTTTTATCTCCAGAGCAGTGACAGCTTTGCTGTACAGAGGTGGCTTTCAATTTAATGTGTTTCCCCCAAGCCTTTTCTGTTAACTACTTCTTACTGTCCACCCCAGATTGTCAAGGGTCAGGTAATTCCAGAAATCCAGAAATGAGTGACTTTGGAAGTGCTTGTTTTAGTCTTAAAAATGTAAATATGGATTTTTTTCTTCTTAATTTTGTCCTGTGCATCAAGTGGAGGATGAGTTTTAGAAGAGCATATTTATATGCTTCTTATTTGAAGCAACACGATATTTTAAGTGGGCAAATACTCTTGATCAGAGGCTCTTGAAATACAGTTGATTTGGGGATCATGCTGACGCTTCTCTGGAGTAACATTTAGTGCGTCCATGTAGATGCAGTTTTGTACTTCTGTTTGTGCATGCTGCTGGGAGAGTCTGGTTCCAGAGTGATGTGTCTCTTTCATCGACTGTCCAGTAAAGCTCATTTTTTGTACGATCCCCATCCAGAAGAATATCAGTGTAGGATGGATCTTCAAGCTTCAGACTGGCTAGCCTGCAAATGCCTCGGTTATGTAATAATGCTACTTTCAGAGGGAGAAAGAACATGGATACTCTGCAGCCTCACCACATCCATGAGTTACATTACAGAAGACACCTTTTTTTTTTTTTTAAAGGTTTCCTTCTTCTAACTTAGAATGCAAAGTCTTCCATTATTTGGACAAAACCAAGTCTTGTACCTTTTTCCCATATTGCCCTGGTGTCAAGTACCAGTGTTAAGTATCTTCTAACCAGAGACCTGAGGGTACAGATGTTTATGTATATGACAGTGATTGGCCTGGGTTCTCTTCTGTGTCATCTGAACTATGCATAAGCTTCCAAGATAAAATTATTATTGTGTATGTTTCATAGGTTTAAAGGCTGGGCAGCAGCTTGAGGCTGGTGGTGTGATGCATGCCCACTATGCAAGGACACTTGTGGGTTCAGTCTGTTGGGGCAGAGCCTGGGACTCCTGCAGTGCAGTTGGAGCCATGCTGCCAGCATGAATGGTCTGGGCGCATATCTGAACCATCAGTGTCATGGCTCCACTTGTCATAGCCCAAAACTGAATCAGCAAATGTTGAAAATCTAGTAGTAGGGACAGCAACAGTTAAGTGCTTGAGCTTGCTGCTTTGTTTAGCAGAGACAAACTGACCAAAGGGACCACTGTGACTACATTGGAAGTTAACCACCACATGTGATCTTACTTGTTAATTTATTAAGCTTCCTTTATGAAAAGCAGCTTTATATTCATTTCATTATTCACTTTTCCGGACTTGTCTGAGACTTTTGAACAGTATTTTTATAGAATACTCCTTTTTTAAAAAAAACTTCTAATGTATGTCTGTTTGCTATTGTATTTTCACGAAAGCATGGTCTGTGTTCAGTTGTATGTGTAGACATGCATATGTGCAGTGCGTAGTTCTGTATGCATATACATGTGTGTGCACATGTATGTCAAATCTTCAGAGCTAATGTCTGCGATCAGTCACTGATTACTGTTACAATGTTCTTAGAAAAAAGATACTTCAGAGCAGATAGTGTTTCTGGTTTTGTTGGAGACTTGGTCATAAGTTTTGTGTGCTTGTCTCCTTTGTATAATTGTATGAAGTATCTGTAATATAAAAAATTAGTCATAAGCATCTCAGTGCTGATAATTTTAGACTAAAGAACACTTCAGAAGGAAATCTGTATACTGAGGGTATTTGAGACAAGTGATCTCCTATTAGTCAAGACTTGTGTTCGCATGGCCAGGTCTCTTTGGGCTACTCAGAAGAGCTTGCGTACTGGATGCAAGGCAGAGCCCTAGAAGAAATTTCTCTATTATGATAGAATAAACTGTTTTTTTTTTGTTTTTTTTTTTTTCAGTTAAAAAACGGATCTTTCTTCAGGCTATGTTGTAGTTACTTCTAGTGTGTTTGCTAATTAATGGAAGTGAGTACATTTTCAAATAACTGCATGCTAATGCTTAGCAATTTCAATATACATTTATTTCACACAAAATAGTTACTCTAGGTGCACAGTTTAATTTGGCCTATTTCACACAGACCAGCGCTGTATTTTAACTATGTTTTTGGGATGTATGAAAAAGTGAAACTTCAATAGATGTCAGCACTAGCATGGGGTGAGGGGTAAGCACATGGTGAGTATTTGGAGCTGCTTTAACACATACTTCATGGGGCCTTTTTGTAAAGGTGCTTCTGCCATCAGAGGCTGGTAGGGACCAGGGGCTGCATCGGCTTGGTGTGATGCTACCGGCCTGTTCTTACAAGAGAATATGCAGGTTGTGTAAAATGTGGTCTCAAGCTTCAGTTTATTGCCTTGAATTCACCATGGCATGGGTAGCATTTGGATGCATAAATCCACAGTGCTAAGCTGTGCCCTCTTTTCAAAAATAGAAATTGCTGCACATAAGGGAGACGATGGAAAATGTGTACAGTCTATACAATCTTCCAGCAGTAGATTGAGACCAGTGGCACTTCCCCGAAAAAATAAATTACCCGAAATTTGCAGCACATTCATATTCAATTTCATCACAGCAGATGCTCATTAGTATGTTGTTATTAATTGGTATTCACTTTAGGTTTTGTTTAAAATGAAGATAATAATTAGGTTTTAATTACTGCATCTTTCTAAGGGGGGAGGGGAGGAAATGCCTCTCAAGGCACTGAAGTATTTCCTGTATGCTTTGCTCTGCTGCATGCAAGCCTAGAAAGTCTCTGAGACAATTTTCTGCCAAGTCGCTTCTTTTCTATTCCTTTTGCTTTCTTTCCTGTTTTTAAAGTATTAAGAACTAGCCGTAAATGGTTTGTTTGTTGGACATACTGAATCGTATCGTAATAGCAAGAGCCGTTGCTCTTTCTAATCAAATTACCAAAAAGACTTCTCACAAAAGTAACTCTCTCAAGCAGCTGATTAATGAAGTGGTGCCACTGTTTTGTATTATAATTAATTGAAGTAATACAAATAACTTCTGTAGCCTGTAGAAATTATCTCCTTTGCAAAGCAATCTAGTAGAGTTAGCAAGCTAGGAGGTGGGGATTTTTTTTATTTATTTCTTGTTGCCTTCATCATCCTTAAAAACCATAGGTGACACAACTGAAAACAGCAGATGACGGCACGAAGTAACAACAGTAAGGAGAGGGCTTGCAGAGCTGAGAGGGAGCCAGGTGCAGAGGCAAAGGGCAGGAAAAAAAGAGGTTGCAGAAAAAATGTAAAGGGTCATGAGTGTGGTGGGACTATAGAGAAGTATAGAAATGTGGGAGATACAGATAAGTGAATTAAAGACTTATGCTTACTTTAAAAGAATGAGTCATCTAAAAGGCATTGAGCATCACATCTTTCTTTGATTAATACAGGAATTCACAATCACAGAATTGTAGAGGTTGGAAGGGACCTCAAGAGATCATTGGGTCCAACCCCCTGCCAAAGCAGGTTCCCTAGAGCAGGCTGCCCAGGGAGGCTCCAGACGGGCCTTGAATATCTCCAGAGAAGGAGACTCCACAGCCTCCCTGGGCAGCCTTTTTCCAAACAAAATGAGTTGAAGTAGCGGCATTTGGTTTTATGGACTGCTCAAATGCACGCTTTCAGATCCAGAACCTTCCATGCTGTTTAGGGTGTGGTTACTAGAGTAGCACTGTATCTAGGTAAACGGAACATCACAACTAGAATTGTTAGTTCGGTCCTTTGCTCTTTGCTGTTGTGAATTTCCATCAACTTCTTTTTGGGATTATTTTCCCTTTTTCCTTTCCTCAGGCCTTTCTTATCTGGACTCTCTAGGTCACCTCGCTGCCCTCAGTTACAGAAGGGATTTTTAAAAGCTGTGTGTTAGCCGTTCAGCTCCTGTTACCAGGAGGGAGTAGAATTAGGCACCTCAACTGAAGTTCCTTGTGATGTAATCTCCAGCAGCCATTAGTGAGGGAGGGGCCTTGTAAGTTCAACACCTATATACACAGCTGCCAGCAACTTTCCTCCCATGAGAGAAGTCCCGGCAAGAGGCAGTGCGGCATAAGTTCTTCTCACGCGCTGTATTCAGGGTAGGAAGGATGCTCCCCAATGATTAAGTCCATTAGGTTCCCTTACTTTCAGAGAGCTGAGCTGAGTAAGCTTTGGCATTTCCAAAAGAGAGGAGCAAGGGTGGGCAACAGCAGTTTTCTTACCCCCTGTGAGCAAAATTAAGAAAAAACAAGTTTGATTCTCTATTCTTGCCGAAAGGGCTGTAAACCAGTGTCTGGAAAAATCCCCTACTTTCTGATTGCTCCACTATGGAACGAGGGAGTTGAGACTATTCACCACTTGAATTTTGGCCTCAAGAGAGGTAGGCAAGTACTTGAGGAGGCCTTGCTCTGGAGCTGAATACTTAGGGGCTTGTGCGACAGAAGATGCAACAGTTCTACCTTTTAGTCCAGTATCTTGTTCAAACATCAGCAGTTACAGAATAAATACTAAGCTATTCATTACTGTCAAGCCAGGGTGAATTTGAACATGTATGGAGGCACAGCTGACCTTGCGGAACTCCAGAAATACAAATGCGTTGCAGCTGTGAAGCCTCCTTTCCTAATGCGTGCCCTAGCGAGCATTTCCTGGTACGTGTCAACTGAGCAAGATCTTTTTTTTTTTATGACTGAGCATTTTGTACCTTATTTTTTGTGCTTATTCATGGGAAAATTTGCTTTTCTGATGTTTGTAATTCACCAGTTCTGTTAAGAAGACTTCCTCGTTTTCCTACCAGGTAATCCGTGTGATCTTGTATTTGTCCTGGGAAGGCAGGTTGGGGATTTGCAATTGGCCTTCTGACGCTACAGGATACAGTTCTGCAATTATATCAAACCCAGATTTCTTCAGATGAATATTTGTTGGTCAAGCACAATTATTTTTTTTACATCTGTTACTTTTCTATTACAAGCTTAAATTTTCTGTCAAAGGAGTGAATAACTGTAGGGATTGCAAACTATATACCTTTGGTTCCTCTGTCTGTTTACTGCTGTTCTAAATGCAACAACAACAAAAAGTTGTTTGGTTGCTTTGGTACAGAGTGTTCTTTCCACGAATGCAAGCTGTCAAAAAGGCAGACTTCTCTGCTAAAGTCAGTTCTTAATGAAATCAAGAAATCAAACATTGTGGAACAAATAGGAATTTCAAAATAGATCTTTATTTTCCTGTACTCTCCAATCAGTCTTCTGTGGTAAGAAAGAATACATAGATGATATGAATTTAGAAGATCTTTTAGATCTTATGGTAAGTTAAGAGCTGTCAAGTTTTCTTTACACAAAAATTCACCATTAAGTGTAAAATATAACTTGGGTTTGAAGTTCTAGGGTTAGGGTTTTTCTTTTTTTTTTTTTTTTTTAACCTACAGGTTATCAGAACTTAAAGTGTACAGAGTGATGATACAAGTCATTCTTATTGTCCTTTTAAATTTAAGGTACCTGTTTCTTAGTTTCACAAGTGTACCATAATCCTCATAGTTGCATGAAAGTCTTCAAAAACATTTGTTTTCCACAAGATGATTAATTGTAAAATGTGGCAGGAAGCTAAAGGGAAGAAGGTTTTAGCATATTATCATTAAAAATAAATAAAAAAAGAAAAAATAATAATTAAAAAAAAGTTTGTGTATATGTATATGTGTGTGTATACTTATGTGTGCGTGTGTAAATTTTTACATCCTGATTTTTGTATTTTCTTTATCCATTTAAGCAGTGACTTTCAATTAGCCTGCCTACTAATATCAGGTCACTAAACTCTATAGCTGATGCTTTATTCTTTCATGTGGGTTGTCATTCGTTTGCTTCAGTTGGCTGGCAAAGGTTGTTGTATATCCATTACCAGCAACACAGCACTTTGCATTTCTGAATTGACAAGCAGCTATATTGACCTAGCGCTTATTATGGGTCAACAGCTGCGTTAACCGACGGAAGGACTGAGGGGCAATTAAAATGAATTGGCAAAAATATATCTTCCTAATTTACTCCAATTTGTTATTTATGCTAACATTGTATGGCTTCTATGGTGACACTAAACAGAATGGACCCAATAATGGCAATTAACATAAAAATATAATGGCTAATCAAATTGACAGCAACTGTTTCTCATCATCTCGACACACAATACATTATCAAAACAAACTATTATGAAGGAGGTAATTTCAGTGTTCTATTCAACCTGCTTCATGTGTGCAGTCAGGGAGATGTGTACCAGCAATTACAGCTGAATCTAAAAAACTAAACAAATAACTTAATCGCTGTCGTCCTCCTTTTTTCTTCTTCAGGAAGCAGTAATCAGGATTTACTAAAAATAACTGATGTATAATAGTATAATGATGATGCATATCGTAGAATAGCTAATAAGGAATAAAATAAGCTTCTGTGTGTCTTTTTTTAAAATAGGTTCACATGAAGTGGAAAAAAGTATAATGTTAAAATATATAAAAAATAACTAAGCAGTAGTAATGGTTGTCAAATGTCTCAATGTGAGTTGCTTAATAGTTATAGATACTTTATAACCTGTCAGTAGATGTGTAAAATTAGCTGAAATAAGTAACAAAACTTGGCTTGGTTGGGTAGAACTGTAAAAAGCTAAATGAAAGCAGAATTCCAGTAAGTGGAAATAGTTTACCAGTTACTCTTCCTCTGCATTTTCAGTCTCGTATTCCTTGTAGTATACCGAATGTCAATTTAACATCGGTCCAATGACATTCTGTGTTGGCTTTATAGCTCATCAAGAAAATCCTCAAGATTTCATCTCTACATATATACTAAATGTAGTAAAATGGACGCTACTTCCACATTTGACGCAGTTATGGTTATTTCGTTTTTGATCAAAACGTTTGTAAAGCACAAGTCTTCAAACCATTGTTGGTCAATATTTCAGCCCCAGTACCTTAAACAGCAGGGACTGGGACATGGTTTTATTGAACAAGAGTTCAAGAAGATTAACTTGAAAGGGCTTAGTTGTAGCATGGGTATGGTGAATCTCATGTCTATTTGAGCAATCTTCTAATGCACAGAACGGCAATGGTGACATGAAGACACAGAGGCATGTACTTTTGAACTAGAGGAATAGCACAGAGGCTCGACGTTGCCGACATTCAGAGCATTTAATTGAATGTGATATTCCACATGTACACACCTGCAGATTTGTGATCTAAACATGTGATTACTAACATGCAGTAGTCCTTCACAGATGTGTAGAGTAAGGTGATGACATAGCTGTAAAGGTATATATGCACCTGTTCTTATTTGAATGTTCACAATTTATGTTACCACAGCTGTGTGTGTATGGGGAGGGAATATAGCCAAACACCTGTATTCATCAAAAATATATGTTAATTCTTTTTCTTTTTTGAGATTGTTGCATTGTGCAATATACTAAAGCACTAAAGTTATTTGTTTGTCCCATAGTTCTTATGACTCTTATTTTGGTCCCAAAGCATCATAAATAGAATAGATAAATGTGATTTATGTGTCTATAAGAATGGGTAAGTTTAGTATGATTTATATAAATGATTTAAATTGTGAGGAAAAAGTGTACAGAGACATAATAAAGAGATTTGGCATAATAGTAATAATAGTACAAAATATTACGTGAACAGAACGTATAATCTGTTACAAAAGTACAGAAAGAATCAGCTTTTGATAGCAGGCATAGAAAAAAGTGCAAGCGACACACTTTTCAGTTGGGTTTTTAATTACTACCTTTTTATATTACAGTATTCTGATAAGGCCCTGTACACTCAGCTGTGCTTTTACCGGTACATCTTTGATGTGGAGTATGCAATGGATAAAGTGATTACTGAGGAGGATAAAGGTAAGTTTAGATTTTTAATTAATTAACTATAGCTTAATAGCAACTTGCATTCTAGAAACAAGAACTATACAGTTGTACTCTTCAAATCTGAACTACTAGGCTGTAATGTAGAAGAGAAAACAGAAGAAAGTAGGATTGTGGGAATTGAGGAATGCGTTCTGTTGGAATAACGGTTTTAAGATTATATGTCTCCTTTGTTCTTCTGAAGCAATTATGCTTTGGAAAAAGGGCTTTTCCTACATATTATACCATTAAAGAAATATCTTTGCATGAAGTTGGAAGGACATGTCAACTTCATTGAATAGATTAATTAAAACATATTTATACAGTATCCAAAAGAAGCCAATTAACACACATTTGACTATAAATATTTGAGGGACCCTTTCTATTGGGGAGAAAATGGTATCACAAGAAAACAGTAAAGTTAATTGTCTACAAAGCTCTGCTAAAACCACAAATTAATCTAATGTTAGGAAGACTTATTGTCTTCTTGTCATCTTCCAATTACCATAATATTTGGAATATTTACCATCTCTAAGCTATAATGTATTTATGTTTTTTGTGCAGCTAAATGATTCTCAAGCTGACAGAAGAGTATTTCTGATGGTGGGCTAATACATGGTTGGTGGGGAATTCTGAATAAAACTGAATTTGGAGCCCACCTTTTTGTGTGTTGTTCACAGAGAGCACTTCCATTGTGCTCTTGGTGGTGCCTGTGAACAAAAAGCGCTACCTCTGTAGACTGCTGCTCTGATGGCTGTTCTGCTCTATAAGTCTTTCCCCAGCCCTGAACTATATCACTAGCTGAGTTGCTGGGTGATGGGAGGAGAAAAGAATCAGTCTTCCTAAATGTTGTTATTTTGATGAGCTTTATATGAAAACCAAAATAGCTGTAAACTCTTAGCTAAAAAAATGCTCAAATAAGCAAACAGTCTGGTTTTGGCCTGTTATGTTTAAGTTTCTTCTTTTAGAGCTTCTCATTACCTTTCTTAATCCCTCTCAAGACAGTGAACTCAATCTGATGCTTGTACTTCAGAATGGTTTTGTACATGCAAGGAAGGTCACCCTGTATGGTCATCTCAGTCTAATATAACTTTGTACTGAAGGAATGTCAAATAGTGGTAGCTAATACTATCTGAAGCTGAATGTCTTTTTGTGTAGAACTCCTGCCGGATATAAGAATAGAAGTGATTTCAAGGGTGATCACATCCAATCCCCTGCTACCGCAGACCATCACTTCTCATAGAGGCTGCAAGTTTTTGGCACTTTATTTTGAAACCTGTGGGTGGTTCTTCACCTTTGACTGTTGTTTACAATGTGTTTCAGACCATCATCCTATGATGACTGAAAACTCACTATAATTTTCCCATAGTTTATGCCCATTTACTAAATGTTTATTTCCCCTCCTTGATGTTCTCCACTGTGTTTTTAGAAACAGTGGTGGCATCTCTGTTTCATTTTAAATTAAGACACTTACAGCTTTCTTTAGTAAGAATTGGTCTCTGTTGTATGACCCTTCCTCCTAATACCTCTAGACTTTTCTAGGTTGAATCCATTTTTGAGCGTGAGGAACTAGAAAGAGCGTGGTATTCTGGATGGTATCTATCCACTGTCTCATACGCTGCACCTGTACATTTGCTGGAAGTAACTCTTCTGTTGCTCTCTTGAGTCACATATAGCTCATAGTTCACAGCTGTATTATATCATTAACTCATAGTTACGTGATGAAAGAAATCTTGAGATCTGAGATTTTTTTTCCTCCTTTGACTTCTGAATCAGAAGTTTGTATCTCAGGTTTATGGCTTTTTATTATTGTTATTATTACTTTAATTTTCTTGGTTTCATTCATTTTGGACCGCTTAATCTCACTTATAATTTTAGACTTCAATGTTAATGAATTATTTCTGAAAAATTGTATGATGACTTCTGCATTCACATGATTTCCCACCTTCTGTCTTAATCAGAAAATGTTCCCTGGACCCTCACCCCTAGTTGGAGAAAGTTAAATAAACTTAATTTCCAGAGCAATTCTCAAGGAATTGTTAGAACTCTGCCAGGACCCTCTCTTCTCTTGGATGGTTCAACTTCAGCACAGTGGATTTTTTTCTCTTTTTCTTAGCTAGTTGAGAGTTCTCGTACAATCTTACTCAACCAAAAGGTGACTTCAGGCTCGGTGCTGCAGCAAGTGTTAAGGCCAGATTAAGGCCATTAGATCTGTTACATCTTCCTTTGAAAACTTTCTCTTCAAAGAGACGAACTAGATGAACATCCGCAATGTACAGTTCTGTCCTATTTTTCAGATATCTTTTGAGAGGGAGACATCCTTCTATTGCCCTAAAAACACATACAAAACTTGAGACTAACTATCAATGGCTATTTGTGTCACTTTATTTCATAACTACCAGTGCTCTGTTTTCTTGTAATAGATGTTATTGATTTGTCACAATTAATGTAAAACTTTGTGGTATTGAAATAATTTTCATATGCCAATTTAGTCCTGAACTGGAAATATAGTGAACTCCCTTAATAACAAAGCTTTTTTTTTCTCTTGGAAGAAAACAAAAGTTTCTGTGCCATTGTTCGCAAGCCATTCTGTCCTTGACCTGTGAGCAGCATCATTGCGCTTTCCAAAAATAGTGGTAAAAAATTAATTTAGGTTTTGTATATCTTTGGTATTTTCAGTTTCTTCTTTATTACTTAGGTGAATAAGCCATTTATTTACTCTTGTTTTGGTTTGGGGAGGTTCTTTGCTTTTTTCTATTATTTCTTTATTTAGAGAGGTTGTTTTAGAAAGCCTAAATGTCATGGGCTTTTGCAATTCTGCATTTTATCACCATTTTTTCTGAGTTTTTAAAGACTAGTTCTTCAAGCTTATAGCTTTGTTTATTCTTGATAGCAGTTCTAGGTTGTTACTCATCTTGGAGTGTTCTTCTATAAAGAGTTTTCAGTGGCATATTATAAATGTGTTTTCCACTGTAGTTTGAAGGAATTTGTGCTTTCTCTCCATTCATAACCTTGAGATTCCACTGCTAGTTTGCCTGCATTTTCTATATTTGCCTCTTCAAAATAGAGAACCTTAATTGTAGAACAGGTTTCTGTTTGTTCTGCTATTTATGTTGGAAGTCTGTGCTATTTATTGAGATGGAATCTAAAAGAATAATTGTGAAGTCAGTGGGAGTTCAAAAGTCATCCATCCTGCTCCCTTTCCTTGCAAGAGGATCAATAGGATTGTCTGTCTAGCCTGCATTTTAAAGCTAGGATAAATTCAATAAATAAATAAATAAAATTTTGGTGATGCAGATTCTACAACCTGTCAGATTTTTCCAACCAGTTTCTTCTTCTCTACTTACCGTAGAGACTTTTTCTGTACATCTATGGTGAATGTTGTTTTCTAAAACTTATTTTGTGCATGATGGGTAATAGGCTATTCTTTTTCTTTAAGAGAGTTCTGCATATTTAAAGCCCATATGTTATCTTCTGTGTCACTTTCAATGACAAACCTGAACTTTTTGGAGAGGTTTTAGGGAAGAGTTTTCTAATTCTCTGCATGCTTTGTTGTGTTTTTGTGTGTGTGTGTGTGTGTATGTATTTTTTATTATTTTTTGTTGTTGTTAAAGAACCATCAATAATTAGGCCTTCAGTAGGTCAGATTCATTCCACCAGAGTGGAACGCAGCAGAAAGATTAATTAACGTGTTTTACAGACTGCTCTTCTGTTTATTCATACCACTATGGTGTTCACAATGTTTGCAACAACATTGTTTACTCGTTTCATTTGTGTTCTATTGTAACCCTTATGTGCTGTCATGCATAGTTGTTTCTAACCATTTTTTGTGCCCTGTGTTTATTTGTGGACATGTATTGATGTATGTACTATGACTCTATTCAGGGATATTGTTTAATGGGTAATATTGGTGGAGGGGGCACAGCTGGACCAGATGATCTTGGAGGTCTTTTTGAACCTTAATGATTCTGTGATTTATACAAAGGACTAGTACTTCTTGCTTTTCTTTGTTAGATAGCAGGTTAGTGTGGCGGAGGAAGTTTCAAATCAGATTCACTTTCTCAAAATTATCTTAAGCCCTAATCTGATCTTCTAGCGTACTTACAGCTTCTGCCAGTTTTACATTGTCTACAAAATATAAATTATAGACGAATCAGGGAATACACTATATTTCTTACTCCAGGTCTCAAAAAAAGTATATAGATTACCACCCTGACAAATACCTGTGCAGATTCATTCAAGACTTCCCTTCATTTTGCCCTGGGCAGCTGATAGTCATGCTTTTCTAACCAAAGTTGACCATGTTTTCCTAGTATGTTATGAAAATCTAAGAACAGAAGTACTTACATGGAATCAGACAAAAGCCCATATAGCCTTGTTTGTTCCCTGTCTCTGACAAATAGGTGCCAAAGGAAGAATACAAGAACAGTGCAACTATACATGTTGCTTCTCCCAAAGACTCTCCCAGCCTCTAAGTATTTAATCTTAAAGACTTTGTCCAGTGGATATGTTATCTAATAACTTCGAGAGGTTTTTTTTTTTTTTAATGGAACTCATCCAGTCTTCCCTTGAGTTCATCTGTTCACTAGGTATCAAGGATGAAGTTTTTGTTTTGGGTTTGAGCAGTTGCTGTTTCCCTCTGTAGTTTCTTGGTTCTTGTTCTGGAAGATGGGACAACAGCTGATCCCTACATTATTTCATGCTGGGACTAAACTTGTAAACTTCTCTCACATCCCACCAGCAAATCTTTGTCGTGCCTTTTCCACATTGAAGACTCCTGATCTATTTAATATTTCCACAGCTGGAAACAATTTCATTTCTTTGTTCACTTGCCTTGGAATTTTCTCCTTCTTGTGATGGGAGCCAAGAAAGGGACAGAGCTTTCAAGACGCAGGTGAACCATGGATTTATACTGTGGCATAGATGATACTACCTGCTTTGTTCTCTGTTTTCTCCAAGTAATTGCTAATACTTTTTTGTGGTTTTGTACTGTTCAACTTCTAGGTGATGGTTTTCATGGAACTATCTATTGGAATCTGCTTGTGGTCATGTCAGAGCTCATTTTTTGCATTATTAAGGTTTAGAAAAAATAACTTTAGGCCTGTTGCTTTATGTTTATCTAAGCTAAATTAATTTCCCATTTCATTATCTGATTGCTAAGATCTTCCTGGTGTTCTTTACTAATGACTCTAGTATAGCATAGTGTTACAAGCAAGTTGGTATCTTTATTGACAACCTCCCTTTCCCAGGTCACTTACGAATATAGTCGAGGTGGCTGTGGAACTCCATCGGTGACAGTCTTCCATCGTAAGAACTTACAACTTAAGCCCTGTTTCTTATCTTTAGTTGGTCATTTATCTATACCGTCTTAAGCCATGCCTGTTTTTCTCTTTAAAAGGTTTAGGTAGGAGACATTTACAAAGATCCCCAAATGGACAATATCAGTTGGATCATCCTTGTTCACATGCTTGTTGAATGCTTCATGACATTATTAATAGGTTTGTGAGATGGGTCTTGCTTTGTAACACAACCTATGTTAATTCTTCCCCAGCATATTATCTTTATCCAGGTGTCTATTAATGCTCTTTTTATCATTTCAGCTCATTTGCACAGTACAGGTTGGCGTTCATTTCATTCACATTTCCTGGATTTTCCTCAATATCATGGAATATCACAATTCACAATATCACAATAACCTCTACTAGATATCCTCTAATCTGGGTTCTGTTACCCAAGAAAATTACAGTGGCTGACACAGTTTAATTTTTTCCACATCCCTGTGATTTATTAGTCTACTTCTTGTCATCTTCATGTTTACAACTAGTTTTGGTCTGTCAGAATTAAAAATAAGCTGATTGGTCTACATGATGTTTTACTATATCAGTGACTGGTGAAGTTAGCTGTCAGTTATACTATTCAGGAATATCTGGATTATATAGTTATTGGTTATTATTTGTAGCATTTATTATTATTATCTATTATTATTTATAGCATTTACCTCCAAGCAATTGGTTCTCTTCATCTGAAAGTTTAAAGTCTCTCATGATGATATAGTTTAGTATGTTAACATTGTTTGAGGTGTGCGAGGGTCCTAGTTTTCACGCCAAACAAGTGAAATTCTGAAATTCCTTTGCTGTCTGTCCGAATTCGGAACTGTTGCACAGTTAGTATCAGGTCAAAAACAATTTAATTTTCAGTATCACTGTGCCAAAAGCATTAATTTACAGCTGCCAGTAATAGTGTCAGGTCTATTTGCTCTGAATTTTTTTTTTTAATTAAAAAAGGAAAGGAGAAAGTGCTCCATTGTGACTAGTAATGTACTCAAAATGTTTTCAGTAGTACTTAGAGGTTTTCAAAGCTGGGTTGGATATTGCTGCTTAGGTGCACAGTCAGAACGGCAAAAAAAGCAGTAGGAGTAGCAAAGTAGTAGTATCCTCTGTTCATTTGGATGGAAAAAGGTAAACTCTCAGTGATTTAAGCATGTGATGGTTAAATACAGGAGTATACTCACTCTGTATGCTTTAGCTTCAGAAATGGAAACCAATGTATTTTAATGGCTATGTCATGAGGAAATCAAAATAGAGTGTAGTAAGCTTTATATCATTATCCCATTCAAAAATTGGTATTGTTAAATATTCAAAGATATTACTGTTTTCATTTTGCTTCTACAGTAAAATGAAAACCTTTAAAGATGAAGAGAAACGGAGCCCACATAAAGTCAGTAAAACTACTATGCCTCACACAGATGTCTCTAGTTCAGTTCCCCCTCCTAGCATAAATTAAGTCTTTGTGGAAGCCTGGATAAGAATGCTGCAGTTTCCTTATTCACAATGACTGCAACATTATTCCAAAAGTAGTGCATTAATATCATTGAGGTTGTTCAGTTTTTGCCACAGTTTCTTAGAGAAATAGGATCCTGTTTGTAGGGTTTCTGTTTCACACTATAAAATGGGACTGAAAGCCACCACCTTTCCACCATCCCAGTTCTAAGAAAGGTAGGGTCACGAGTGTCGTTTGCAGTGCATTTAAGTATTTCAGGGACAGAAATTGCAAAGATGCTGCAGTATATTCTTTTGCAGAATATTTTCAACTATTGAGCCCCTGATTGTCAGAGTGGGCATATCAGTTTGATGTGTAAATAGAAGAAAGCAAGGATGGGAGGATAGGTTTGGAAAATGTGCTTGTGTTCCTGTTTGTCAGGAAGACCGACATCTTCAAAGTATCTGCCAGTTCGTGGAAGTACAGTATAATTGAATATTCTACTTAGCATATGTAAGATCATGTACTTATGGACTGTGGTTTTGTAAATCCAAATGTGTATTCAGAGGATGTCTTCACACTTCTATCACAGCCATGTATGTGCCTCACTTCACCCTTGCATAAAACACCGCAAGTGTCTGGTTTACTTTATGGATGAATAAGCTGCAAAATACTGTTGGCAGAAATTAAACTCTTTTAGGCTGTATGTCCTAGACAAAAAAAAAAAAAAAAATCAGCTCTGAATATGTTTGTGAATCCTGTAATTTCAACATAGGGTGTTTTTTCTCTGTATGCTCATAACTTGATGCGCCACGTAGAAGGTTTAAGTGAATTTTTAATTGAAGTATTCTTGTAACTTCTTGAAAGAAGACAATTTACAATGGAGACTTTGTCAGAGCTGCTTGTCAGTGTGGTTTAGCATGTGTACACCTGTAAGGTGATGGTTGGAGTAACGGAGGGAGATGAACTGCAGCTAGGATTGAGCGGATGGGCCTGAGCAAGGAGATGTTCCTGCTCTGCGATGTGGAAGTTCAGTCAGGAGATCATGTGTGAGAGAGCTGGTGGGCTTGTATTGTGTGGGAAACTAGCTTAACAGAATGGAGACTTCGGGTATTAGAATTATTTTACATTTATGGATAGGCAGGCAGGAAGACTACAGAAAAGTACTTCTTGAAATCAGTAAGAAAGGGTATATAGTTGGTTATGTCCACTTTCCAGGGGAAGATAAGGGAAAATCATATAAATAACCTACGTGCATATACGCTTTTGTGGTTTTATTTTTAAGATGGCAATAGCTAGAACTTGGCAAAACCCTTTTGAAGGGAGTACAGCTCAATAAACAAGCATTTCTGCTGGCATCTCATCTCTAGACAGTATTGCTGAGACTTCACTATAGTGCTCTTTGTTATCCAAGCAAACAAAATACTTTTCTTTCAAGTACTTTGTCTTCCAAACATGTTGTTTTGAAGAGATTATAAAATACTAATATTCATTAATTTAATCTTTCAGTATATCCTTAGAAGCACTGGCTCATTCATGTGTTGTTCTGTAGAGGAAGATTTTTGAACTACTTTTAAAATTTTGAGTCACTTTCTTACGTGTTTTTAAACTTTTCTCCAAACAAAAAGTATTCACTGAAGGATTTGACCCTTTTGAAGTAGTGTATGTAAATCTTAAGTTATCCTTCCGTAATGATCATATGTTTTTATTACCAGTTTGATGTTGTAATGTATCTGTTTTTCCTCCATTCTATTTCTGCTCGTGGGGTCTTTTTGTTAAACCTACGGAATCTAAGTAAATCTCATTATACCCGCTGTATGTCTATGTAACCCTTTTTCTGAACACTAAGCTTAACAGACTGTGACATCTCTCTTGGAGTTAGGAATTCTTGTGAATTATTTTCTCTGTCTGTGAATGAAATAAATAGAAATAATAAGTAACAACAGCTGTGATACGTCCACAATGTGGGATGTCTGTGGCATGACAGGATTGCATTTGCTGTGGCTCATACCTCTAATAAAGTAGTTTTGATTAATGAAGTTGTTTTTCATGCACGTTGTGTGTAATGTTGCAGGTGGGATGAAGCAGTTGGCTTAACTAACTGACTCCTCCTGAACTGGAATGGTTATTTGACTTCTTCAAATAAACACCCTGCTGCTACTGATGCCTTTTTTCTGTGTGTGGGAAAAATATCTTCTCCTTTGCTCTTCAGGATTTTTTTCCTACCTAAATATATAAATATATGCCAAGTTGTTACAGCCTATGCAGTAGGCTATTCTATCTAATGTAGTCCGGCTGCTTTATCAGTTCTCTCAGGAGTGTCTGTAAAGAGAAAATAGTCTTTAAAGCTCTTTCTTCTTCATTGTTTCTTTATCTGCAACTCTGGCATTTTTCTTATAGAGACTTTGGTCTTTCTGGTTTCATCTGTGTTAATAAGTTTGGGGTTTTGGTGTTGTTAAATACAAGTTAGAAGCAACAAGGCTTCTTTTAGTGACTACTGCTTCTCACAGCAGTAAGCTCTTTTTCTCTAGTGGAAAATGCAAGACTAGCATCTTTTTCCTTTTATAAGATTCTTAAATTTGATGGATCTGGCAGTGCACTCAAAAAAAATAATAATCCTGTCTTTTAGATACTAGAATTCTGACATTGATGCTAATTTATAAAAAAAAAAAAATATTTCAGTAGAAATTGGAAATATAAATATAAACAATTTAACTCTGTATAATCCATTCAGTATGTGTGTGCCTAGACATCAGAAGGGTAATATAAACGTAAGGTTTTAAAGAGATTTAAAAAAAGATACAATTATCTGTATGATTTTTAAGTCGCATAAGAAATGTATTTTAGAACTTGCCAGTGATGGCTCATAATCACTTTGATATTTTGAGGAAAATGGTAGCTTTAAACAGATGATACAGAATTTATTTTTAAAAATGTATTGTGCTTATACAGTTGATGGCTTTTATTTCCATAATGTTTTTTACTACATAATTATACATCTTAATTACGTAATTACCGTCATAATTATTATGTAATTACATGTAGTTCCACTAATTACAAAATCAGGAAGTGTAATTATCTACTAAAAACTTTATGAAATCTTATTTGTTCACTAGAGATTATTTAAAAGACCAGTGACCTACTGAAGATGGTATACAGTGTTATACATAATGCCAATTCTCCTTTTCCTGTTCTTCATAACCTGCATAGTGTGAAAGGGTTGTAGAAGGGCTTGCATGTCTTTAATTATTATTTCCCTTAAAATTAGTTTTGAAACCTTGTCTGTAATGCTGACAAATTTGCCTCTTCAATTTTGTCATTGACACGTTTTGTTTTTGAATTTTGAAGGTTCTGTAGCTGGAGTTACAGAAAGTTATGTGCTTTCGGTTAACACCTTCCAAACTTTATTCGTTGGAGTTTGGTTGAGCAGATCTGGTGTGGGTATCTGCTGTTAGCTATGAAGTTGATTGGGAAAATACTGGTTATGGCCATGTATATGTAGAGTGAAGCCTTGACTTCACTGAAGACAAGGGGAATGCAGCTGACTTCTCATGGACCAAAAATTTAATTTCTTGAGTAAAACTGCTTTTTAAAAATTTGTTTTTCCTGTATTGATATATGTTCAAATTCATACTCATTTCTTACTATCACACGTACTTAATTTATAAATATGTCTAATAGCGCAGTTTGAAACCATGGTGGTTTACTGCATGGTGAGAGAAGAAAATTAATATTCAGGACATTTTATGGCTGTTTTGTCCTGATCTTTTATTAAAATTAAACAGATGAAAACTCTGTTAGTATATATTAAATAAGTCATGTAAGCATATATTAAATAAGTCATAAGCCTACCTTTAGTAGACTGAATGAAAAGGGTACTGTAAAGTGTTATATTTGCTGATTTTTCATTCTGTAACACTGTGCTGTGCCAGAATGACATCAGGAATACAAATCTTTCTCTTAAATTCATCATAACAGCAAATATACATTTATTACATTACAATATCAAAATACAGAGAAACACCAAGGGGAAAATACATCGAGTAACAGGAAACAGAAAGAATGTGAAAGCGGTGATGCAAAATGTAAATGATCAGAATTTGTGATGCCAATAAAAAGGGAGAAAATTGTAATCAGAAGGGAAAGGGTCAAGTGAAGAAAGTAATTTACTGGAATCATGAAGTGAAATTTCTGTGGGACGCTTTAAGACTTAATACTTGGTATCCATGTGTATCTTTGTATAATTCTTCTATGCTTATAAAAGGCAACCATTTTACTGTATGCTTGCCAGGAACTATTTTAAGCTCCCGAATTTGGCCTGGGTCCATAGGTGATGTGAATCTGTTGTCATCTTGATGTTAAATGTAGTTACTTCAGCTTGTATCTACTGAGCATACAAGTCTCAAGACCAGTTTGAATTATATTGACCTTTAGAAGAAACACACAGATGCATTATTTGTGAACACAGACAGAAAAAACAGGATCCTTACTTGATCTCCAAGATTTAAATTAATACTGCAAATAAAATTATTTTAATTATTATACTTACTGAAGCATAATAACTGCACAGGAGACATTTCTTTTGAAATATCTTTCTGTATTCTTAAAAAACAAAGCATTTATGTCAAAGATGTGATGAAAATGTAGTTATGCTCTTTTCTCTAAGAAATGGGTGGAGATCAAGTCTTTATTAAGGGCTGTGAGGCTATGTAAAGAACAGCAGTATGGAAAATATTTCTTTTATTCTGTAGGACACACAAAAATGGTACATGATATTTGTACAAAAATGCAGCATATTACAGAGAAGTGTCTCAGTGCAATTTGGTTTATTAAGTCAAAAAATTCTTCCATTCCTAAAGGAGTATTACATTTTTTGTCATCTCCCCATCAGAAAAATGTGGTGGTGTCAACTAGTAGAAATTTATCTGTTGGGGGAGAGCATGCTCAAAGCCCTGGGTATTACTGCTGTGAAGATAAAGAGTGCACAAGAAACTATTTGGACGTATTTCGCAAAAGTGTGCGAGACCTCGGCTGTTACCTCTTTGACTCACAACCAGTGCCTCCACTTCCACAGTTTTCAAGTCCCCTCTTTTAGCAAAGAAACATTTTTTTTTCCATGATAGAGACTAGTTTGATGAGATTGAAAGAGAGAGAACCTTTTTATTTAGTTAGTTTTAAGTTATTTCCGGTATCGACTCATAATAATCTGATTACCAAATGTCATGTTCCAGGCCAGTATAATTCCTCTGGTTTTTGAGAGCAGAGTAGTGTTCTGTGACAGATCAGAATTTGGCTCAGCCTCGAAGAAAAAATCCAACAGAATTCCCTTCCGTCGTGACCCGCTTCTGTGACGGGGCTTAAAAGGGGTTGCTGATGTGGGTTTGGGAGCTCTTTGTTTGTTTTTATCCAGCAGAAATTAGTTGGGAAGAAGTTGATTTGATCCTGCCAGGATTACATCTGTCAAATCCATATCAAAATGTTTTCCTATGTTATATTATTTAAATCAGAATATAATAATGTAATTATTTTGACATGAAAACGTTGCGTGCTGTAGCATTTCCACTTATCTTTAAATAGACATTTTTCACTTTGTGAGAGATGCACGCAGTAAGACAAAACAAAAAATGAATAAAAAGGAGTGAGTGACAGCCTAAGCTGGATTATTTAGATGATAAAAACAAATAATATTTGACATTAATAGAATTTTGTGGAGTTGGAATTAAAACATTTGCCTTACTTATGGTATCGTTTCATATTTCTAGTGTAACAACGTATGCAGCGTAAATGACTAGCAGAACATAACAGCAGCATGTTTATCAGATGAATATTTGTGTTAGAAATCGTGTTACGTATTTTGGGGGGAGGGCAAAGGAATAGTAGAGAAACTTAAAATATGTCTTAGTTTTGTACTGTTCATGAATCATATACATGTGTATTCATCTAAAATTTGATTTCTTTTGATTGATGTATTTATTTACTTTGTGCTAGAGCAGAGCCTGTAGTTTGAAACATCCTTAATGAAAAACAGCTAGTGGCGAGTGACCAAACCAAACATAGTTAATATACTTAATAAGAACATGGAGCTACTGTTTTTTTGATCAATGATGGTTAACTACATCAGGACTGTGATGTAGAAAAATTTTATTATTCCTTACTTTAAATTACATATAATACAGGAATCGATGGATTTGAAATTGGCTGTCATGCATGCAATTCTGTGATAACTTGACACAGTTCAATTATTTGAAATAGTACTTAAGAAGTCAAAAGTGCAGCTTCTTGTTTGGAAAAAAAGTATTCCCATAATTCTGCAAAAGCAACAGATGTTGGAACATAAAAATATATGCATTTGGTGAAGCACAACCACTGCAACTCTTCTTGTAGCGCATTTATAGGGAGGAAAATAAATAGCTTCTTGTCTGAAAATTTAGTTTCTGAAAATATGGATGCAAGTTTAAAAACAGTATTTCTATTTTTTCTGCTTCTGTACTCTGAAGACTTATCTGCTGTTTCCCAGTTTAAGCCAAACTTCAAATACCACAGCGAAACAATATTTTCTTGGTGTTTCCAGAAGAGGGAAGCTGTGGTATTGTTCAGAAATGCAGTAAAGTATCTGTGCCTTTTTGAACTTCTGTATAAGATCTGAGGTCTCCAGTTCATTTTGGTTTTATTGTATTGCTTTAACAAATTTTAAACATGAAAGGAAGTATTCAGTCAGAAGTTCCTATTTAGACAAAACACGCATTTTATTTCAGTATTTAGTCTTGTAACACGTGAGTGTGCTAGTGTTCTGTAGTTACAGAAAGGATCCTTTTTGCTCTGTTTGATAGGATTTACGATTTTTTGATGTGCACAGGTATTCTCTGCCCTACCAAGTGACTGCAGATGCTGCACTGACCAGTAGAGCATAGGTAACCTTTTGGTTTAAGCTGTCCCTCCCAACACCCTCTTTTGCTGATTTTTCAGGCACTGGTGTAACATAGCTGGCTGCTGCTCTCACCACTTCTCAGCTTCCAGGTATCTAGGCTGCCAAGCAAAAAACTCTCCACCTCACTCATGGAGATCTGGGGTTTGCTTAGCTCTTCCAGTGTGAAGTTATGTTTCAAAAAGCAAAGGTCTTTCAAAGTGAAAAGGAAGCAGCAGTTCAAGCTGTGGCAGCCACTGTAAGATGCTTCTCTTGAAGCCCAGTGGGGTAGGTACCTCACACGTGTAGTGTAGGAGAGCAGTTTTGGTGGCTGTGCTTTACCTCGTGGAGTACCAGTGAGGCCTTCTTCTCTTTCTTTGAGTTCTACTAACTGCTTTTTAGGGGGTATATATGATAATCAGGACAGTTTTGTTTTTGTTTTTAAAGTGATAGCAATGCTAGGCTTTCAGGAACCTCCCACCACTCCTTTTTTACTTTTAATTGTTTAAGATACTTTGGGTAATGTCTTCTACTTTCCAGCTCTTATCAGTGTATAGTGTCACTTACTACAAATTTTAGAAACACATCTTTCCAGGGACGTAGGTGCTGGTGCTTTACTGTCACTAAGGCCCTAGGCCTACCTTCAAGTTAGCACCCTTCAAAAAAAAAATGTGAAAGGAGAGTAATGGTACACTCGTGCTTTTCAGTGGTATAAATAGAAACTTATAAATGGAGGATAAATAAAAGAAGGGTAAGATATAACCACAGATTAACAAGTGGTAAGGTAATGTCAATAGGCCATTTCCGTGGTAAAGCTTTACAATGGACATTCACACCTTAGGGTACCTTTCAGTTATCTGGCTGTGTGCCTCTACCCTAACTGTGGAAACAGTAGTTCAGTGGTTCAATATCACACTTCAAAAATATGTTGCAGTCTAACAGGATTTGAAGTGTTGTTGTTGTTGTTTTTCTCTGTGTGTGTGTGTTTGGTGTTTTTTTTGTTTGTTTGTTTTTGTAACATAGCAATTACAGAATAAACCTTTCATTTACAAGGGGGAAAGATAGGTTGAGGGTTTTATTTGTTTGGTCTTTGCTTCTTAAGAGACGGGAAGAACTTGCAACTGTCACATCTAAGTCCATGGCACTATGTTGGTACCATAATCAAGAGCATGACAGAATATTGTTTTGAAGTAACTTTTTAATAGACTGTCTTAGAGATTTAAGTTGGTTTGTTTAATAAGTTACATTTTATAAAGGAAAGGAGAAATGCCCGTATTGAATTACACTTGAGGAAAGAGTGCCAAGGAAGAATAGAGACAAAAACAAACCAAAAAATCCGGTTGTTTTAAGTGATCTCTTAACGAGTGAATCTGACTAAAAACAAACAAAAATTCACAACACAGAAAATGTAGGAGAAATTCCTGAGAAACAGAAATGTTGAAAGATTTGGAGAGGCAACAATAAAAGAAGGCAATTTGCAGTACAGCTTGACAATGAAATAGTCCATTGCAAAATGTAGCCTTTATTTTTTGCGTTGCTTGAACCCAGTGAGGTTAAATTTAAGATCTGCATTTTTAGTGGAAACTCCCCAAACTTTTGATTTCATTGTTGTTGCACCTGCTATCCTGTGAGAAGATTTCTTGATGAGGGAAGTGTTAAATAAGATCTGTATGTATACATTATTAAAAAATACTGCATGCTGTTATTACTGCATCAAGTCTTAGATGGGCATCTTCCAAAGAGTTCTAGAGTTAGAGCAGCTTGAGAACAGGTCATGTTGTATTGTCTTGTACTGGATGTGATAAGTGGGAAAAGGAAAAAAATCTCTGGAACAGTATGTGATAAAGAAGATTTTATCCTCCTCTAACCATAAAATATGTTTTGGGAGGAAGTCTCTCTTCTCTGCAGATATCAGCAATTTTACAGATGGAGTACATCCTTCTTGGGAAGTTTCTTCAGCAGTTGCAAGCTGATGTTTTTGTGATGTCTCAAGTAGGACAGTATTTCTGTTGAATAGGACATTTTTGAAGGCTATTATTATGATAAAGCATGTTCTTAGCATAATTCAGATTGGTGTATATACTTTGGTTTTAAAAATGGAATTCTACTGCAGAGTGTGAACGACAAGCGGCGCTCAGGAAAAAAGATGCTGTTGAACATACATAGAAATCTTTAAATTTAAGGCTTTCCACAATGTGGGTGCTATGTGTCACCAACTGGGTCTAACTAGGAGAGGCCCAAGGAGTGCCCGAAGGTCAAACAGACTTTAATTAGAAAGCAAAACTCTCCGGTGCAATATATCCCAATTATAAAGATAATATAAATCACCACCGTGGCAGGCCTTTTATATAGTAAGAAGCTACTGTTATCTTTTCAGCTGATATACATTGTCTTTTAAAAAAAAAAGAGACAGAGTGATAAGTTAGGAAATGAGCCATGGCAGGCAACAGCAGTAAGCTCAGGAATGAGCGGGAGGATGCATAAGGGTTTTACTCCCTTTAGAGGAAATCCATCTGATGCTTTGCTTTACACTTAAATGCAAAGGTGGGGAAGTGAGTGAACAGAAGTTCCTTCATCTTTCCATGGGTAGGATTTTCTGCCCAACCATAAATGATCCACCACTGGATATGCCGCATAAAGTGTTGTGTACATGGAGGTATTTGAGCTAAAATTTGTCCCTTGTGCTACACGTGCAACAGTGAGGTCCTAGTAGAGATGAGGTTTGAATACTCCTAACATAAGAAACAGCTCGAAAAGCTCAAGGGTTACAGTCCAGTGAAGTGACCAAGAGACTGCAAACGTCTCCTTCTACTGGCAGTGATTATATGATTTGCTAATGTTTGTATGGACACAAGAGAGGCGCACAGAAGATACCAATTCAGTCTTAGCAAGAGAATCACAGAATGATTGAGGCTGGAGGGTGCCTCTGTAGATCATCTAGTCCAACACCCTGCTCAGTCCACTACAACGTGTTACTCAGGGCTGTCCCCGGTCAGTATTTCTATGGCTGGAGGCTCCACGGTCTCTCTGGGCAACTCGTTAAACCATTTGACCATAGTTGCAGTAAAAAGGGAAGGTATTGCATTTATGTGGAATGCCTTGTATTTCAACTTGTGCCCACTGGCTTCTGTTCTGTCACTGGGCACCACTGAGAGGATCCTGGCTCTGTCATCTTCGCTGCCCACGTCAGGCACTTGATGGAGTCCCCAGCCCCAAGCCTTCTTTCCTTTAGGCTGAGCAGTCCCAGCTCTCAGCCTCTCCTTGTGTGTTTAGGTACTTTAAAACCCTTAATCACCTTTATGGGCGGCCTTTCACTGGACTACCTCCAGTATGTCCACGTCTCATACTGGGGACCAGCACTAGACCCAACACTCCAGGTGTCTTCCAGGGCTGAGCAGAGGGGAAGGAGCACCCACCTCGACCTGCTGGTGATGCTCTGCCTAACACAGTCCGTGGTACTGCTGGCTACCTCTCCTGCAAGAGCTCATTGCTGCCTCACATTTAATGTGTTACATAGGTACTTGAGAATATAGGCACTGTGTGAATGGGGGCTCTACTGTTCTCTTTCTGTCTAGCACAAAAATGTTGTGCCACACCAAATGTTAGTAGTGGAGGACTCTCCACCAGTGTTTGTCATTCATCTCCACTGACTTTGAGGTCTGCAGTTCAAGTGTTCACATGTGTGTTTGTCAGCCTGTGCTCCTCTGTATAGGGGAGAGGAACAGGCACTTCCAAAGCATGGCTTATCTAATCTCATTTATACTAGGCTGGTATGGATCACACCTGAGAAATGCCTCTTCTTTGCTTCATTCATTATAAAGGAGAGCCAGGGTGACTGATTCACATCTAGGAAGCAGTATTCCTAGAAAAATTATGCTAGGGACATAATTCATTAATTCACCCTGTAGATGCCAAATGTGGAAAATTGTTACTTACAGCACGCCAGTCTCCTCAAAGAATAAAAAATAACACCAAAGTAGTTTCCATTATCCTTCTGCAGTTACAACCTCTGTTGACTAAAGCAAAGTGAGAAGAGCGTGTCATTCTGAAACAAACTGCTTCTGCATCCCAGCATAATCTATTTCTAAAGTGGATGTAGTTAATTGTAAAGACTCAGGGAAAGGCATCCAGTCATAAATGTTAACCATGAGAGAATGCTGAAACTCCCACAGCTCTGTCAGGAAAATCTGCCATGAGGTCTGCAAACCAGCCTTTAAAAATCAGGTTCAGAACAGAGATCTGGCTTCTGTCGTGGCAGCAGGCTGTTGTTCTGTGGTTATTTGGAGAGAAACAACGGGTATAATTCTAAGCCCCTAATATTTTTCGAAGGGACAAACCTGGAGACTAAACTTCCTGTATGGGGTCAGTTGGAAATTAATTTAAAATCATCAAGGTGAAAAGCCATTATATATTAATAGCTGTTCTTTACCCACGAAAGATTTTAGCAGTTAAAAGCCAAATCCATCACTCTCTGCTTTTTCATATTCAGTAAATACAGGGATTTTGATAACTCCAGACAAACTTGTCCCGAGGAGGAGTTTAATATTCTACAGATCATAGCACATAATCTTTCTTCTTTCTGCTTGAATGTCAAGCATGAAAAAGGGAAAAAATACATTTACAAAGTTGATTTAAGAAAGCTGTTGAAAATATATTTCCTTATAATAGAGCAGCCTCGGACAATCCATTATTTTATTTGTAGACCCTCTTTAAGATGTAGAAGACAAAAGGCACGCATGGATTTGTAAGTGTATCAAGTTAGTACAGTGAGATCAAAGGCTATCTCTGCATGAGGGACTTTGCACATTCTCTTCCAGATCAGCTGCAACATCAAGGACAGGAAAATCTGCAAAGCATTTTGTTTGCTATGTGTTCAATCTCCTGTCATCTGCTAATGCAGTCTTTGTCAGAAAGTACTTAATGTTGTGGTACCCAAGTAACCTGCTTCCCTGTTTCACTTCCATTGTTCTGCTGAATACATATCTCTTATATTCCCTGCTCAAAATTGCTGACTTTTCACAAATTGGCGATGATCAGTAGACATGCTTCCCTGCAGGAGAAAGAAAAAAATATATATATTGACATCCGAGTAGTGGGGATGGTTGTATCAATGGGACGGAGTGTATTGTTGTGTCCTTGATGTATTACGGGCAGCTGAGCATGTGATCTCACACTATTTCAGAATGGATGGCCTTATGTTGCCGTCGAAGGGCAGGACAGAGGATACAAATCGTTGTGGAGCATATGGGAGGGTGGGGGGCTTCACAGAGAGAGAACATGCTGGCCCCTGTGTCAGAACAGCTGCAGGTGTGTTTGTCAACTTCTGTGTTGTCTTGTGGGTGAGTTAGAAGGATTCAGGAGAAGTATACGGGGAGAAATGGGGAAAAAAATGTTGTTTAAAGAATCAAAAAACTTAGGTTTTCTTGTTCTTTTGAAATTGCCCCATGCGTTAGAATAATGAATTTGTTAGTGTCGCTGTATGCTAAGCTAGGACAGGAGTGATGTTCCACAGCGCTGAGCCCTGGGGGTTCGTTATCTTCCCAGCTGCTTTTGCCCAGTGTTGCAAGTTGAAGTTATCAGGGATTAGTTTGTCGCCCTTGGTTTGTGAAAAGCTTGTTTTTTTTTTCAGGATGTTTGCTCAAGGTGCTTTCCTGAAGAGGGTATTAGCTTGCATCAGGAGTGGACAGTCGTTACCTGGTGACTTGCCTTGTGCATTTTGTGAAGCATAGCAAATTATTTCTTGGATTCCTTGATCTTTGAACTGTAATGAAATTAGGAGCAGGTAATACGAGTTTGCCAGCGATGACTTTTTTTGTTCCTCCAGCTGATTTCGTACGTGTGCAGGTGATGCAATCTGCACAGTACCAAAAGCGCTCCCTTGCAGCTAGGATGCAGGACCATGGCAGGGGAGAAGAACCGGGGAGTGGCAGAGGAACAGATACCATCTTCCTGTGCGTGCTGACATAGTTCTTGGATATTGTTTGTGCTGTTAGCATACAGAGCTTGCAAACCAACCTCTGTAAACCAGGTGGGAGTGGGGAAAGTGGATGTTTGTGGTCCCAAGTACTAGTGGTAAAGCTGCTAGAGAATCACAAAATGGTTTGGGATGGAAGGGACCTTAAAGCCCATCCAGTTCCAACCCCCTGCCCTGGGCAGGGACACCTCCCACCAGACCAGGTTGCCCAAAGCCCCATCCAGCCTGGCCTTGAGCACCTCCAGGGATGGGGCATCCACAGCTTCTCTGGGCAGCCTGTGCCAGTTTTAACTAATACCTAATGTGTATCTACCCTCTTAGTTTAAACCATTACCCCTTGTCCCATTGCTATGTACCTATAGCTATGGGTCCTGTGAAAGCAAGTGCTGGAATATTTTGATGATGTTCTTGACGAGCATGATGTAAGCCTTCTCTGCATGTGGTCTGAAATAACCCTGTGTTGGGCAGCCATTCCAGAAATCTGCCAAAAAAACTAAATCGTTTCTTTCTGGAATTACTTGTATCACTAAGACTTGTATATTCGTCTTGCCCCTCTCAGTCACTTAAACATATAATGTAACGTAGGCAGAGGTTTATTAAGTGTTTGGAGACAGGAGATGGACTCCACAATCCTTGTGGGTCCCTTCCAACTGAGGACATTAAACGATTCTGTGATTTTATTTTGAGAATATAACGTGCTACCTTTCTGGATAGAAAGGAGATACACTTTTTTTATCTTTTTTTTTCCCTTATGCTTTGGGATCTTTGTTGCCTCCTAATGTTTAAAATAGTGCGTGGGAAGTAGGTGAAGGTGAGTAAGGTTGAAAATAACAAGAAGTTAGATCTCAGGTGTTTGAGGTTGTCTGTCACAAAAGCTCAAATTTTTAAAATGTTGTTATAATGTTGATGTGTCGCTAGCAGCTTACAGCTTAACTTAGGATATAGCTAGCTTCTATCAAATACTAGAACAAAAAGTCACGACAAAGTTGTGCCATGTGTGGATTAAAAACAGATCTGTTAGTATTTCGAGACTTTTTGGATGAAATGCCTCATGTGGTGGTTGTTCTTTGACCAAGGGTGTGGGCTTTGTGGTTTTGTCATAAGCAAAATAAAGCAACAGTATTTAATTCTGGCCACATGCTTCATCCAAAATAAGATCACAAACAGCATTTTTATTTTGTTTATCGTTGATCTTCTGTACAGCAGCAGATGCTTTAGTCTGTTGTCACCTTCCCTGTTTTAGTGACGGTTTTTGACAGAGCAATTTGCTTTCAGGTGTCTTGCTTTGCTTGTATGTATGTTGTCCTTATGCCTGATGTTTTGGGAAAGTCATTTCCTCAACTAGGCAATGGTAAAGATTTGAGTAAGTAAATGGCACTTGAATTCCAAGTCTTCCAACAGTGCTGATGTGCTGATACACCAGATCATCGTTCTCCAGAAAAGACTCGTCTACTAGTCATCTCCTGTTACAATCTAGGATATGTTTTGGATAATTCTGCTTGATTTGAAATGCTTTCAAAAATTTCCTCTCATGCAGATGCTAATTAGCGACTGAATGAAAGAGTGAATGCAGTCTGGTGAGGTGCTATTCCATTTGTAAGTTAGTTTCAGTCTTGTTAATCAGAATTGGTTTCAGTAGCTTCTGGGAAAAAAAAAATCGTTGCCAGCGAAGAACGTGCAGCATCCAGGGCTAAAATCCACAATTTTAAGGTATGGCAAGCATGACAGTTATGATAGATAAGACAACATTTCTCTTACTATTTTTTTGGGTAGCAATTAATGAGATCTGTGTGTTTTTAATTCTGTGAATTACATGGGAGCTTGTTCCGCTTTTGAAAGCATGTATTCTTTGCGTAAGGCAGGCCTTCGTACCAACTTATTAGTAATCTGGATTTATTTGACTGCAGTCAAGTATGCATATTTAATATGTGCAAGAGCTCATAAAAATCCATTTAAATATGAAATACAATTGAAACACCTCATAAGGAGCAGTCAAACCTACAAAGTCTAGTTACAATGGGTTATTACTGCTAGCACACTACCAGACTGCACCTTTTTATTAGAGATTTGACCTTTCTATTTGAATTTTCTGGCTCTTGTGCTTTTAAGCAATAACTGGATGTTTAAGACGCTTTTACTAGGAAAACTACTTTCCCCTATCTTTTTTTTTCTTAATTCTGCAGGCCTTTAAACTGTTTTTGAATATTTTAAGAGTTTCTGATTGTGTAAAAAACGATTAATTGCTTTTGAAAGCAGGCCATGTTACCAGCTGTTGATAGGTCTGCTTACATCTCTTTTCAGTGTTTTTGTGAACAACTGATCAAATTAGATTCGTCACTCTTGGATTGTGGTGATTTTAAATTGAAATGGAATATATTAAAGCAGCCAACCACGCTGATTATATTGCAAGCCTCATTTAATTTCATACATTCACACATTATAGCGAAAAGCAGGATTTTTTTAAATGCGTGATTGTGACTGTACCTTTAGCGACTCCAAAGGTCATCTGTAATCGGCGCATAATTTATTAGCGTTAGATATCTGATTTCTGAAAGCATGCTCCACAATGCTACATATACATTAAAAGTAGAGAGCAAAACAGTCAAATTGTTATAATTTTACTGACACGTTGCTCTTGATACCATCAAATCCTTATTGGTCAGCAGGCTGCTACTTTGAAATCTTCGTACATAACTGTGGGCGATTATCATCCATAGATCCCAGACCCGTCCGTCCTGGCAGAGATGGCAATAGGTTCTTACGGAGGTACTAACACAGTGTGCTGTGCTTCCTTCTTCCAGGTGATCAGATGATGACATTTTCCTGCACTGTTCACAATAATAAAATACATTTCTGTTTTATTTACTGGCACCTTTTTGTGACCCATGGGAAGCTTGGTAGCATCTTGGAGGTGAGAGTCAATAGAAATGCCAACTAAATTTTTACACAGATTCCCCATATCTCTCTCCTTTACATTGTCTTTGAAAATAAATCTTACTCTCCTGTACTTGTTCAGAAGTAAATGACCAAGAATACATTTTGAACATTTGGTGTTTGCAAAGTGGTATCAGTATAACTTCACATTTCACAGCAAATTTTTCAGGTTTGCATGTAAGCTCATTCCAAAATAGTAGGAATTACAGGGTAGCTTTCAAGAGGAATTTTTGTATTATTTTTGAAAAATATTGCATAGGTTTTGAATGTAATTTATGAATAGAAAAATGACTACTTATTCAGGCATATTGAAAATATTTTAAAGTGCTGTATGTGTTGTTCTGTGCAGGACTATTTCCTTTTCTAGAAATCCTTTGAAAAAGTAGGGGGTGCAGCTTACTATCCAGATACCAGTTGCTGATATGGGGAAAAGGCAAGGTGTCAGTCACTGAGTCGTTACCGTAATGGCATCACTGCAGGATCCAGCCAGTGTTCCACTTCCAGTGGCTTAGTCCCTTGATTTCCCATGGCCTTTGTGTTACTGTACAGCAGTAGAACACATAAGTTAAGGGATATGTCCAGTTTATTTTAGTAACTTCAGAACCTCCAGTAGGTTTTTGTGATTATTTAACAGTTCACTCCATACATTTTATGATTTAAACTTTGATTTTAGTCACTAGGCTTCAATTCTTTTTGCACTCAAAATCCTTACTTAGCTATTTCATGTAAATCCATTCTCAAAATGAATTACATCAGTGACATCAATGACACCTAGATGCCGTCTACCGGCTTCTTCAGAATCTCATTTTTGGTGCTTTTTATTATTTTAAAGACTAATTTGTTAAGAATTGTTGTGGTCAAGAAAGAGAGTAAAGCTGACAGATCTGATTGATACTTCTTTAACATAAATATCAAAATGGAAGCCATGATATTTAGATACGCTTATAAATTGTCTTAGTGGTCCAGTATATTTTTCCTAACAAATGGTAAACAGCAGAGTCATTTTCTTGTGCTGCAGGATTTTCAGAGAGCTGTTTCAGAATACGAGAAAATATTCAGCTTCCAGTGATAGTGCAAGGAGTAGCTCAGCGATCACTGAGCTCAAAAATGCTCATACTCGGTTGACAAAAAGTCGAGTACAAAACTTACAGATTCTTCTGATCAGGATTTACTCATGCAAAGAGAGGCTCCTGAGTAACACTTGTGCTAGTTTAGGAACCTCATGCTCCAACCTATGGTGTGCCTCTGGATGAACTAATACTCAATTTCGGAAACAGAACAAACAATCCAAAGAGTGCTAGCTAATGAAGGAATGCCAGTTAATTCTTACTACACTAAAGAGCTTTCTTAACCCCGTTCTCTTTCAAATAGGTGCAAAATACAGTGAGGGCGGTGTTCCCAGGAGAACAGAATTCTCCATTTTAAATACCTTGAACACAAGTCCTTGATCAAAAAGTTTCTTACACTTGTTGTGCGTTTTCTTGGTATGCACCTGTCTGTCCAGGTCCTTTCTGACCAGCTTAGGTTCACATTTGTGATTCGGGGATCTGGCAAATAATTATGAATATAGGACTTTTACTGGTGTAGTGACCTAAATGTAGCTTAAGCACAGTACTTGAGAATCTCCACGAAGGATACTTAGAGTTGTTAGAGGGTTAATGTAGAGTTTAGGAAGCGGTTGTCTATACCAATTCAGTGCCATAATGTTTACTAAAATCTAATCAACTATATTAGCCATTGAGTTTCAGCAATAGTAGTTTTCTGCTATGATGAAGTTCTAATTGTTATCTTCACATAAAGTTTGTAATTAGACACAAAAACATTATTTTCTTCAGTGTCACAAATCTAGAGTATTTACGAGAAAGCATTTGGGTCTGTTGTCTACAAGGTAATAGATTTGTCTGACGGATTAGTCTAGAAAGTTCATTTTCTTGTTTGGTTCCTCCCATCTAAATTGTGGAGTGCATAGTCATTTGAACCTGTGCTTGTGTAGCAGATTATGTATTCTAAAAAAAAGTTAAGCTGTGAATAGTACCATCCAGTAGTATCATCAAAAGACCTTCACAGTTTCTGTCTCAAAAAAAAAAAAAGGCACATTTGTGTTGGAGGAGACAATTTCGGTAGGTGCAACATTGCTTATATCTTACAAGCCTCAGAACAAAAGTGAGCTGGAAGGAAAGTATTACTTTCCATGATCTCTAGCAAATTATTTCAATAAACCCTTACATCCATCTTTCTTAACCCTGACATTTTTCCCTTCCGTTTCTTATGCCACCATTCACAATATGTGCCTTAAAACATCTTGCCTATTTCATTGTCTATGAAGTAATTTCTTACTGAAGGTGTATTTACAGTAAAAGGTAGGGTATTGAAAACTTTTGGTATTAGGAATACTTCTTTGAAGTTTTTTTTTTTTCTCAGCTTGAGTTTTCCTTCCACTCTTATTCAGTGTGCAAGTTTGGACAGGTCCAGTGCAACTGTGTCCTCTCAAATACTGTTTTTATTGCAGGTGGTGCAGAAGGCTGCAACGGCAATGGGTAGGCATGCAGCAGGAGTGAGAGCCCCCTGAGTGTGCAGCTGGAGGTGTTCAGCGACTGGGTGGGCTCAGCTTTGGAGCGCTGAGACTGCCCGTGGTAGGCAGCCATCCGTGCATTGCTCACTAATTTAAAGAGCGCTAAATGCTCAAAGATCTTTCCAGGTTGTTACAGATTGCAAAAGCTGTGGGTTCAACAAGTTGTTGGAAACCCTGATGGAAGCAAAACCCACCCAGGGTTGCTCTGCTTAGTGAAACTGCCTTCAGTTCAGGAAGTTGCTGGACTTTCCAGGTTGCTGGAACCTGTATTTGGAAATCAGGGCAGTTAGAAATCAGTGTTGCTGCAAGACAGCGTTGTTTGTCCAAGGTACCTGAATTTGAGGCTAGATGGACCTTTAGTCAGACCAAATAGGACCTTTTTTGTTCGTTGTGTATCACAAAATGTTATCGTGCTATGAAGAATAGAACATCTTAAAAAACGAGGAAGGAAAGTACCTCATCAAAAGCTTTAAAACATTTTCACAGTGACGTTTTGGCTAATGTTCTTGGGTTTGGGGGATTTGACGGGAAAGGCTGCCCAGACTTCCGTAGTCATGTGAAACTCTGGGATTTCTGTCTCTTATGGAGAGATTTTGCTTTCCTGTTGGTGTTGTGGGATCAGCAGGATGGTGTGCAACATGTTCTTCCCTCTGCAAAAGGTAAATGGTTGTTGTGCTGCAGCTCCGTGTTAAGCTCTTCACTTCGAGGAAGTGACAGCTGAGAGGGGCCTTGCCAGCCCCACACAGCTGATGAAAGCAACAGCTCACAGGGCTTCTCTTTAAAGGAACTTTTTAGTTCCCGTGGAGTGTGTAGCTGCCTGATTCATTAATACGCTGTGGGCAATCACGTTGCTTTCTGATCTTAATTTTTATTTAATCAGTGGCACTAAGAATTCGACTAGCTCAGTGTTACCAGTTAAAATATGTCTGAAGGTGGTTTGTCTATCACGGAGAGTCGAGCCAGATAGCTGAGTAGTAAGCAACACATACAAGCAGTGGTACAAGAAGGTGACCATTCCCCCCCTCCTCGAGTGCTGATCTTTGCGCCTTATCTTCATTATGCTCTTTGAATGCCCAGCATGTTGGCTGCAGGAAATCTTTGATGTTCTCGATGTTTTCTGGTTAACGAATGTCAAAGAAACAACTTGTCATCCAGTAGCTAGTTGGTGTAGGTGCTATGTGGAGTGAAAGCCAGATAGAACAGCAGGCTCTTCTTGAAGTTTTATTTTAAGCTTTCTCGTTCAACTGTTAAGAAAATCAGCCAATTCTATTGATCTTTATCTTGGTTTTGCACACCATGTTTGAAATGTGTATGTAGCTCTTTATCATATGCTAGATATTTGATTTCACTGTCACAAAACTGAATTTACCAATTTCAACAAAATTAGGAAGAGGAACAGCTGATCTAACTACAGAAACAAGTTCTTGGTTTAAATATCTAAGTCCTTTGTTGTATTCTTTCCTCCCTCTCTGAGAAGAAGGAAGTGGGAATTTCAGCTTACCCTTGAAGACCTGAGAGCTTTTGATGAGGCTGAGCACTGCCCAAACTTAAATTGTTTTCAAACTGTTAAAGTGCCTCCCTGAAAGCGACTTACAGTAAATCTGACTTAAGCGTCTTCAGCAATTAATGGAGTAGGAGAGGAATGTTTTATGCCATAAAAATACAGGTGTCAGCAGAGGCATCTCTGAAACAAAAACTGGAAATGCAGCGTACTGGTTTACATCTTCTCTCAGAAGGCTGGGTTCACACCATTAGTTATTATTTGCATTATGCTGCTATCTAGAGGTCTGATGCACCATAAAAGGCAATTTTGAAGACCACTTTTGCCTATAGACTTCACAGTACAAGACAAACCGTAGGGCAGAGAAGGAGATGTCCTCAAACCTTTTCTACAGACAAAAACTGAAGCCTGAATGAATTCAGCAGCTGGTCCAGTATGATGTTGGAAAGCGATGGCAAAGCTGAGTGTAGCACCTAGACTTTTTGAATGAAGGCTTACTGGTTATCAGCTGTAAAAACATACCAAATACTCTGTCCTTTTTATTTTATGCTGCTCTAATGATGCAGATAAAGCAAAAAACTGATAGCATCTTCCAGAGAGGATAGCTCAGTTTCATGAGCGCTTGCAGTAGAGGAATTTATATTAAGCTGTAATAATCGCAACAAACTGTGAATGCTTTTAGTCAACTCTTGCTAGCAGATAGCTTGATTACTTTTTCTAATTTATTCTCTTAGTTTTGTTCACTCCTTGATTTGCCTTTGGTTGTCTTGTCTTTGATAGGTTATGGGGTTTGATATTGTGGGGTTTTCTGTTTACTTTTCTGGTTTTAGACTTTTTCCCACCTAAACTTGATTTTCGACAAATGCATCTCTGAACTGCTTTTTAAACGGAAACCGCTACCCAGTAGTTTCATATTTGTGAGTTGTATTCTTTTTAGGTAATACCTTCTGTAGTTCAAGCCTACTTACATAGTCAGAAATGTACAAAGTTGTGTCTCATTTTGGACAGGTGTGCATAATGTAAAGCCAATGCATTTTTGTTCTGTTACTCTGCACGGAATGCTTACTATTCTTTGTAATCTGACTTTGCAACTGGTTAACAAAAGGAAAACCAGTTTCGGGCTTACCAGGTAGTTCGTCTCTTATTGCCATCTCCTCTTTGCAACAAGATGGGCATTTGGCCGAAATGAAAAATAGATTGTTGATCGTAAAACTGCCACTGAGACTCTGAGAAAGCCAGTAAATATGTTTTACTTTTTATAAAATAATTCCATGAAAGAGAGGATGCAAGGCCAGTTACATATCATGGGAAAATGAATGTCTTCTGACTCTGCCATAATAATCATTTCCTCCTTCCCCATTTCTCCTAAGCAAATATACTCGGGGTACTCTTCAGTGATAGTATATATAAAGGATATCCTCCAAAAAGAGATTGGCAGGTTTAATTTGTTTGATGTGTGCAATCACAGTCCATGTTAAATTCAAAATGCTTGTCCAATCAAGGATTCAATATAGAAAAGAGGCAGTAACAAGCATGCAGTACGCTGTAATAAAGAAATCTGTTGATTGAAAACAGTTTGTATATTTTGGAAATGATAGGGAATGTAATTGGTAAGAAAGAAAAGATAGGGCTTTATAAATAATAGGAAATAGAGCATATTTTTTCCACTGATAATGCTAACTCAATTTAACAATATTCTGGTGCTGAATTTCCTGTTCAGTAAAATAGGTCTGGTAGATCTTCCAGTACTCTAAATTTCATGATTAATGGAAAGAGCTCTTTATTTTGATGGTGCCGAATTTAATGTGTTGAATTTCAGCTGAATGACCTACCCCCTCGCTCGTCTATTTTTTTTCCCCTCTGTCTCCTAACCCTTAGAAAGTGTCTGTGAAGAAGAACAGGATTTGGCAGCAGGCTTCTCAGTCAAACATGACTTTAAAACAGACAGCTACCTGAGTGCTTTTATGAACTTGGAAGGGCTATTTTGTAGGCTGTATGAGATGAAAAGATCTCAATGTGTCAGGCTAACTTCAGGGTGTCTTAGAAACTTTAACGATTCTCAACCTAGTCATAATTGAAGCCCAGGATAAGCTCAGCAATTCTCCCATGTTCTGCACCCCACCTTCCACGTAGGCTCTCTTTTCTTGCTGCAGTTCGCTCACAAGACCTCTTTTCTATTTATGGAGCAGTAAGTACTCGAAGAGACTTTTAGCATACGGATCATACGTAGCTGTGCAGTTCTGCAGAACTGCCGGGCTTGGAAATACTTAGTTTCTGTCAACACCTTTCATGTTCTTAAATTTCTGAAGATCAAACTTCTGTGGTTTTCTTTTTCTTACCTTTTGTGCGAGTGTGCAAGAGTGTGTAAGCTTATATTAGGGTATTAATAAAACAAGTGTTAAATGGACATGTCGCTGCAGCTGTTTATGCAGTAATTGTTGTGGTACTTTAAAACTCTTATGATCGAGGAGGAGGAAGTACTTGAAAGTCAAAAGCTAGGAAATAATACAGCTAACAATGCAGTTTTATATGAGAAAGATTCATTTATTATTTTCTCAATGATTTTATTTCACGTGTTGTGTGAAGGTAGTATATTACTTGTTGTGCTATATGAGCTTATCCGGTATTTGGAGATAAAATTATACCTAAGTGGTCACGGTAGTTGCGTGACTTATAACGTGTCAGACTGAATTTTTCTTCAAGCATTCTCATCTGATGATCATAAATATTATGACATTTTGAAGAAGTGCTCTTAAGACTTTAAAAAAAAAAAAAAAAAAGAAAAAAAGATCTTTATATGCAAAATGTGAAGATCCCCCTGTTAGTTCAGGCAGCTGGGCTACGTCGGGCTGGGAGCTGGGGGCTGAGGAGCTGCCCGCCCGCAGGCAGGCTTTGCCAGAAGGTGCTGGGTATGTGTGGAGGGGTGACCGTGGGCAGCTCCAGCAGCATCTGATGCTTACTGCTGGAAAGTAAGATCACAGAAAGCTATTCCTCATCAAAGATCTGCATGGGTGCTGTGATGTCCCTAACAAAACTAGAAAGAAATAACATCAGTTGTGAGGCATTTAAGCTTGCTGTGCATGCTGTGGGTGCGTTGACTTCACAGCAGCTACTGATCGTTTGCTCTCATACGAAAATATTTGAGTCTTCTTTTACTGAGTTCCTAGGTTTGGTACTCCCCAGAACTGGTACAATAAAAACTCTGTAGAAGTGCTCATTGTCTTACACACTGAAGGTTTTACTCTTTCTCAGGAACTTCAAGCTGACTCGCGGCACCTCTTCACATCCTTGTTCTGCAAAACTTGGGATTCAGAATCGAGATGATTTTTACATAAACCTGAAGTGTAGAAGCGATAATAAATGTGATTTACAGTCAGTGATGAGCAAAACACAAGGTATTTTTGCTCACGGCTCTTAACCAGTTATCAGTAGAGCTGGAATGTTGCTGCTGGTTAAGAAAGGGTTGTGTAAGGCTGTCTCTCAAAAAGCTGCTTTGAAGGCTCTATTGAAACGCCACAGAGGCTGGGAATTTCGATGTGAGGGATGGTTGTTTTCTTGTAATCAGAAAGTGTGATTTAAAATCTACATTGAGGGTAAGCCTTTGACTGTTATTGCCTGCTGCCAGTTCCACTGTAAGTCTCACTTCTAGACAGTATGTTAAAATATATGAAAGAATTGTTAGGATGCCCACCAAAACAGCTGTTTCCATTAAGTTCACTCTTTCTTCATACCTCTTTTAAGGGAGAAATTCTTCCTCTGTGTCTCTTGGTGTTAAGAGTTTCCACTCTCAAATGATGGACAACAAGTTAACAGCATAAAATGCGTGTTAACAGTCCTTGAAAATGAAATAATGTTTGATACACCCTCAAGTTTCTCTCTGAACTTTGACCAAGCAATAGAAAACCTTAAAAAGGAGGGGCCCTGTGCTGTCAAGCACAGATTTACACAGGGAAAAAAATTAATCTAAATAGTGAGGGAGAAGTCTGGGTTCTCTTGCATGATATTTAGCAGCAGTGGTAAGAAGAGGGATGTTTCTTTCTTTGTGTAATGTGCAGTAGTTACAATAAACACAAGATTTCCAAATCTCAGAGGACTCTCTTGACAGTTGCTTGATAACAGCTTTTTTCACTCCATAGTTTTGACAGTTTGTATGTGTTGCCATATCTAGTGTAAACTAAAACATCACTGTCATTCTGTTTTTCTTTCTTGTGTGGCTTCCTTTTCTTTATTTTTTTCCCTGTCTTTAGGATAATGAAAAACACGGGCTTTTAATTTGTAGGCTTGAGTAAAAGCGACTTGTGTGCAGAGAGTGGCGTGCGTTTGAGTTCTGAAATGCTCAAATCGAATAGCTGTCGCATTTATTTTTTAATACAATTTCTTTAAAAGTGAACGTGTTGGATCCTAGTTTTGGCCTGGCGCGCGGGTTAGTATGTGTACATGCACCCTCTTGGCGGGCCCTAGCAAAACAGTGCCTGTGCATGCTGCTCCCCACACCACATCGCACCGTGTTGGCCTCGCACATCCCTGCCCTGCTTTCCCCTCTTGGCTCACATGGGGAATGTGAACCCCTTGCTTTCCGCGTGTCCCCCCATGTCTCCAAACTGCTGGAGACTCCCCCAGAGTGGGTCTCAGGGGGCTGCGGGGTACCCCAGTTTCTGGCCATGGCTCACCCCAGTGGATTAGATGCCCCTGGCCGCAGGAGAACTTTATTTAACCTTTGTGCTGCTTGTTGGATTTTTTAACCTTTGTGCTGCTTGTTGGATTTTTTTAACCTTTGTGCTGCTTGTTGGATTTTTTTTTCCTTTTTTTTTTTTTTTTTAATATATGTAGATATTTGTAAAGTTATTTTGTCATCAAACCAAATTTGCTTTTGCACAGCAAAGTGCCCAGTGTCGTCATCTGGCATGTTACAGACAAATTCCAATTACTTTTCTGCTTCAAGCTATTGTTAAAAACTACGAGCTAGCTGACAGTAAAATTATAAATACAGGTGTTGTCACACTACACTATAATCAGAATTTTAATTTGAATTTTCATTTGTAAAGCCTTTTTTTTAACATGAAAATGGGAATAGAATTAGTTTTATTGACAGTAAAAAGACATTTTGAAAGCTTCCTAAATCATTACCTGTATTTAGTAGTGGGAAAAAATTGTATATGTCCGTATAAAAAGAAGAGTTTTATTATCACATATTTACTCATTATATTTGGTGGTAAATAAAACTAGGAAGATGTGTTTGACAAATGATTGACGTAACTCAGTACGTTTTCACTTCATCAGAACAATAGACAGACATAAATACATATTTGCTTTTGTTTTGTTCTGCTATTACTAATGCAAGCCTGCGATGAAATCTTCGAGCAAATTAAGTAGAGCCTGTTGAGTCTGCATGCGGCGCTAAACTTTTTATTTTGCAATTTTCTCTTCTTACACAGATTCATCATTCTTCGCTTTCTCCCTTTTTTTCCCCCTTCCTTTTCTGCGCTCGCTGGTTGGAGTGGTTCCCCCTTCTCAAGACCCGTTTTTTTTTTTTTTTCCTCGAGGCATTTAGTGTCGTGTCTGCCAGATTTCAGTGATGAGCAGCGAATTGCTTTTAAAGTGGGCATTATGCCAGTTCAGCAGCACAATGGAAAACCAATCTTCCACCATTCTACTTTTGATGCTGTTATTGTAGCATTTTAGATAACTGCTGCCACAAAAAAAGATGTGCTCAATTGCTACCAGTTAGTCAAGTTAAATCCAGAGTAGCATTAAAATTACTCTGAAAACTGTTTGTCAGAGGTCATGTGCTGTCTGTGGCTACAGCGCATAGGATAGATGTTCTCTTCTGTGTGGGGTTTTTTCTTTTTGCGTTATTATTACTGTGACTGACCAGCTCTCTAAATAGCCCTTCACTACCTGTTTACTTATTGTCTTCACCTCACTGCTGAAAATATGTGTCAAACAGAAATGTTGAAAAGTTTCTGTAAAGTGCTGGAAATAGCAGGGGAGTGAGTTGTTCAGGGTGCTACAGTTTGTACAGTGTGAAAGCAAAAAAAAAAAAAAGGGAAAAAAGAGGGGGGAGAGCAAGAACATAATTCTCTGGTTTCTGTAGCAAGATTACTGTTTTCATCTTTTTATCTTCACTTTTCAACCACTAAGTTCACTTTTATATTTTTTTTAATAGAACAAATGGAATTTATCCGCTTTCTCACTCTCTTCCCCTTCAACTCCTCCTCCTCTTCCTCTTTATTCTGCTGGCTTTGCTTGTGAATGAAAGGGTCTGTTACTACTGCTGTAGGACAGATGGCAGTTGCGGAGGGGGGATAATAGCACTAGGTGACTATTAAATCAGTTGTTTTCCAATAAAACACAAACGGGAGGATTATTTATGGGTGGTGGGAATTAAAAGAGCAAGGATATTTTACTCGTTTGTTGCTGACACTTTATTTTATGAATCATATAATGCCTGCAGCACCTGAATACTTGTTTCACTCGCTTTTGCATCATGGCATAAATGTATACTATGCCATATTATGTTCTGATCGTTTTTAACAGGGAAACTGCCTGCTGCATACATCTTTGGATCACACTGCTTCAGAGTTTAGGGCTGCAGGTTACAGACATGAGCAGCTCCTGCAGGACACCAAAAGAGTTGTTTCAGCTGTGAATTTCAGCCTTGCACATAGGCATCTAAATAATATACCACATTTTCAAAGGACTTAATATTTGTAGCCTTTAAGTCAATCAGCACTGTGTTGGCCCATGGTGAAGATAAGGAAATACGTTGAGACCACTAGGGAGGCAGCATCAGGAGCATATCTTTGAAAATCTTCATCATCGTCCACGAAGTTGCTCTTCCTCTGTAGGGCAGGAATGGTGTCCACCTCAGGGGAACACGTGGAGATCTAACTCACTGGTAATTGTAAAGCGCTTTGAAGTCCTCCCATAGGTGGCACTGTGGAAGTGCGCAGTTGTTGCCATTGGGATTTTTTTAGCCTTCTTCCTAAAGATGGGCATTTTCTTACTGGTTCACTTAAAATCTGTCCATTGGGGTTTTGCTGCCTGCAGAGCAGAGATGCTGTGGACTCTCACACTTTTTATATTTAGGGAGCTTAACACAGATGGGTCACACAGAGTTGTTACAGTTAACACTAATACCTGTGTACAGGATTTGTCTCCGTGCAGGATGGTTCCCATTTTACATAACCTAGATAACAGTGAGAGAAGAAGGTAGAACTCTCTAGGTGGGTTCTCCAGAAAAGATGGGAATGTAACTCTCTGAGAAACTCTTCATACATAAGGTAACTGTCGGATACTGCCTTTTTTCTCGTTTTTGATTTTTTTCTTTCCTTTTTAAACTAGAGAATCAGCATTACAGGATCTATCGCCGAGTTATCCCGTGCTTTGATCACTTCTACATAGATCTGCCTACCTACCTTGCAGAATTCAGCTACGTGCAGTACCTGGTCCCTGTACATAAATGTCTTCCCAGAAAGACCTACAGAAAGTGTCCACTAAAGTTTGTTGTAGACAGAATGTAACTGGGGCAGAAAACTAGCCAGATAAATTAAGATCAGAGGGAAATAGAAACCTGGAAATCAGCCACAAAAATTCAAAAGTATCAACATTTCAGGAGATCTTTTTTTTTTTTTTTAAGACTACTTCTGTATTTAGTACTTTTGCTGATGAGAAAGAAACATGAATACGTTGGTGGTTGTTTTTTTCTTGGGGGGGGGGGGGGGCATTTACCACATGATACGTAATCATTTTCTCTTCTTGGTCTGTGCTGTGGGGATACAATGTGGAAAATCGTCACATGTACCTGCTTAGATGTTACAGAATTCCTCAGTAAAGAGCCACCTACAGGAGAAAACACAGGAAGCACAATCAGAGCAGCAATATCAGAGCTAATTACCTCTGCAGCCAAGGGAGGAGGGAACTGACTTGAATGGAACAAAACCCAGTTTTACGGGTCTCAATCTTATTATTCAGTTTCCCAGAAAATACTTAATAAATGGGAAGATTTCTGGGGAAAAAAAATATGAAAGTGAGGATTCAGATGCCTACAAAGTGTTAAAAAATATTAAAATGTCATTTCAGGCTGTGAAATCAGCTACCTGTTTTTTGGTTTTGTTTGTTTTTAAGGAGGAAAACAGACTGGGGTGACCATTAGGGCTTCCTGAGGAGGAGAGATAAGTTGAACTGCAACACAGTTTAAATGAGGACCAGTTAGGTTGGAAACTGACCCTCACGTACTGTTTTCTTTGCTTTGAGTGATGCACCAAAGAGCAGCTAATAACAAGATGACTGGCTTTAGACTGAAGACAACAGTTTATAAGTATATAATGTGTGTATTGACGTAATTGCATTTGAATTTTCAGCCTTGATTATATACTCTCTTGATATTATGGTATAATTTGAAATTTTGATAACAGGTGCTTTTGTAAATGTATAGATATAAGAATGGCATATGTGATCCAGATAGCTTGGCTTGCAAGATCCAGATTACTTCTGCTCTGGCAAATTGCTTATCCAGTCAGTCAGCTTTGTCTTAGTGCCCAAGATCGTACCCTTCAGAACAGGCAGCGAGCCATACGTACTTCTTTTTCTGTGAAGAAACCTACGTATGTTCTGGACATATGACAAGCATTTCAGCTTTTGCTTACTTCTCTTTATCTATTTTTTTTATTTGTTTTTCTATTTAAAAGAAAAGTTGAAGGACTCTATTAAAACCAGGTTAAACTGAACTCAGCTGTAAATCTGAAAGGCAGCCTAGATCTTAAGAAAGTTAAGACTGAAGTTAAATTATATTCCATGATGTAACTGCATTATATTCACATATGGCAGTTGTTCAAGTGAAGGTTATTTCTTAAACAATTGCTGGTGGCAAGCCACCATTACTTCTGGTTGCTTGTTGAGGATTAGCTGCTCTGGTGGGCTGTGCGATTCATTCGTTACTTCTAACTGCTAGATCACACTAGGAAAAAAAGAAGTATAGTGTGTGTATATATTTAAATAATGTATATGTTTTATATATATAACATATATAAGATCAAGACCTGTATATTCTGCTAGAGAAAGTTACTTTTTCCAAAAGAGGTAAGGCAGGGCAGTATTTGCTGCTATGATAAGGATGTCTCCCTGAGGCTATCCTTATTTATTAAAACACTGTTTTATATGTGAACATGTAAAAATCTTGCTTTATTGCACTGCATTAAGAATCAAACTGTAGAAAGAAAAACAAAAAAAAAAAATCCTTGCAGTGCTGTTGGATAAGCTAAAGCTGTGGCAGACTGAACTCAGAATTTGCCCCTGTAGGCAGCGCTCGAAAACCCTAACTAGCAAAAATATTAATTTGTGTATATTATTCAGCTAACATTTGCGCGGTTGCATAGGGTAGATGTGATTCTCATAGCTTCTCTGGCTGTGTCAGAATGCATTATATATACATATACACATGGTTTAAAGCCCTTTAGATTGGTAGGGTACATTATGTACGGGAGAATTAGTCTCACTTGGTGCTATAGTATTTATGCAGTGGCTTCACTGTGAGATAGATCTCTTGCATGTGACAGTTTTAAAACCATGTCTTCCTGCGGGGGGGGGATCACAATTAAAACAAGCGATCAGATCCCAGAAGGCTGTAGGTTAATCTTCTCTTTTCGTAAATAGAGATGGAACTAATCTCCCAAGTATGTGGGCATTTCCTGATTGAAGAGATGCTAGCAATATTTTGTAAAGCTTCATTCATTTTGAAGCCGCAGCGAAGATAAAATTTTCTGAATGACTGGTTGCCTTAAATCAGCGCTTCGTGCTCATTGAGGGCATTTGACCAGATCTGAGAGTCGCAGCCTTGTCGGGAGCTGCTTTTCAGACATGGGCTGTATTGTAAACGCGGGAGCAAGGAGGACGCGGATGCCGCTCACGGGCGGGGGGCCGGCTGGGATTCGGCCCGCGCAGAGGCCGCAGCGGAGCAGCAGCAGCAGCAGCAGTGCGTGTGCTGCAGCTCCCCAGCCCGGGGGCGGGCGTCGAGGAGCAGAGAGGTGCACACGCAGGTGCGCTCGCGCCCGCTTCTGCTTCGCCGCAGCCTTATCAGGTCCTGGCAGGAGGCTGAGGCTGCTTCGCCAGGGGAACGCTGCTGGGCCCCCCCCCCCAGGCCCCCCGGCGCAGCGCTGTGCCCTCGGCACCGCAGCTGCAGCGGCCGCAGCGCGGCTGCGGGGCTCTCGGAAGCTGCCGAGCGCGGCCCCGCACGGCGTGTGCCTGCGGGCAGGGGAGAGTTTTGATGCTTCCCTCCATGCTTCCGAGCACGCCGACGTTAAAGGGCTGTATGCATTTTCTTAGCTGTGCTCCTGCATCACGGAGACGGGACCGAGTTCTGAATACGTTCGGGCAGTTAGCAGAAGCGCAGCAATGCGAGCAGCACAATGCTCTGCGCTACGGAGCATAATGCCGCGGGGAGAGTGGCGCTTTCCGGTTCGCAGGCACACAAGCCCTTCTGCACCGGGGCAAGGGGTGTACCAGGATGTGCACTTTCAGGCACCAAAGTTACTTTGAGCACGGACTTTCCGTGGCCAGCCTTCATGGGAAAGAGTTCTGTGAGCGAATTTGCCTTTTTGGCAGCCCCAAGTAAA
>NC_139720.1:125796452-125871452 GCF_964211835.1 Anser anser | reverse complement strand
CTTACATAACCTGATATCATAATAGACAGAATATTTATTTAACTTGCAGTAAATTGACACACCTCTAGACAGAGACAATTATGACTGACTGTAAAACATCTGACAGAACCAATTATGACTGACTGTTGTTTGCTACCTTTGCACAGAAATAAATGAAACACAGATATTTGGAACAGAGACTGCTGCCTGTGTGCCGAAGCTTGCTGTAATTAAAATACAATAACCAGTAGGCGATGTAAAAATTTCAGGAGCTAATTCAGTGTGTTCTTTAACTCTTTAACTAGGAGCGGTAGAGAGAGATGATGCCGTATGTAAGTGATACTCTGCAGCTTTTTTTTGTTCACTCCCAGATCAACCAACGTTTTGGCACTGTGCTCGGAGACACCTACGTTGTTTCTCACGTACTCAGTGCAGATGCACGCACACAAATACAAAGGAATGTGAATATATTTGTACTTTCACTCAGAAGAGCAGGCTATCAACAGGATAATCAGGGGGAGAGAGTTTTATAATATGACACGGTTCAGTTGTCCAATCAGTAGGAGAAAAAACAGAAGACTTCCACGGAGCCACATCTTGGTGAATCCGGGAACAAAAGTTCTCGATCTTCCCTTTCGCGTTGTTCTGTGCCATTTTTATAGCAACGAAGAGAAATTGCAATGCGTGGAAAACACATGACCAGGTATATATAGATAACCTCCAAATATTTCCATCCTTGCTTCCAGCTTGGTACGACCTTATGGGGTAAATGGATTTCAGGTGCCTTTCTAAAATACATATATATATATATATATATTTCAAATAATACACAAACACATTCTTGGGTGGCTAAGTAATAACTCGGTTGCGGTGCTGAATTTGACAGGGATATCCAGAAGTTGAGGCTGTGCTTTGTGAAAGGATCACGGTGGCAGTGATGTTTGGGGATGCCAACTGCCTGCTTGGTGATGGGATTCTAAAATCCGTACTAGAATCGGTAATTCATTGGCTCTAGGGAATACAGTACCGGGGGGGGGGGGGGGGTTAATTATATATAGTCAGAAGCATATCTTCCTTTTTTTTTTTTATTTGTATTAAAATAGATTTATTTTTCATGCCTATGTTTGTTTTGGTAATACCTTCCGCATGCTCTGTATGTATATAAATATCTCTCTTTCTAATAATCTGTCTATGCATTCTGTAGTATTGGCTGTCATAAAAGATTGCTTGCCGCTGAACTTGGAATTTATTAAAACAATGATAGGGGGATAATCGGCATGCAACTATTTTCAGGATGTGACAGACTACTGAAAAGCAATTTCAGTCAGTCTGTGCAGCTTAGTTTTCAGAGGGTCTTTAGGTACGTTATTGATTAAATTCTCATTTGGAAAGAAAGTAGGAGCTTTTATATGCATCTCTAAGTTGGATGGTATGGTAACTCGAAGGTATTGACTGGCTGTGTGATATACGACGGTCACAGTTGTCTTTTACTAAGAGGAGCACAGAGTGATGCTGGTTGTCATTCTTACTCTGCTGTGTGGCAGCGTAAATAGTCCCCTTTCTAACCAACCTGGTGGGAAAAGTCAATATCCCATCAGCAAAGGAGGTAAACACATCAGGAGCTGTGTCCTCTCTCATCTTCCCCTGCTCTGTATTACTACAGTTCTTTAAATCTCCTCTCCCCAGTCATCAGATGCACTTGTGTCATTCAAATGCATCGTGTGGCTGTGCTGCGGGGACGGCTGCTGCCTGCCGCCAGCCGCCGAGCCCCCGGCTGCCATTGTCTTATAATTGAAACTTAAAATTGGCCTCGTTACTTCAGGGAGGCCCCTCGTATTGCTCCGTCCTTTTAGTCCACCCTTCCCCGCTTGCCTTCACGACAGGAACTGCCTCTAAGAAATGTTTGAGGCGTGCTGTCAGGGAGGTTATCGCGTGTAATTAAAGTTTAGGTTCGGTGATGGGCTGAGGGGGGGAAATGCTGCTGGTGGAGAGGCTGGGGCTGAGCCCGAGCTGGGCATGGGCCGTGGGGCATTGCCCTCTACTTTCAGCGTCATTTTGTTGTGTGCCTGGTTGTTCCTGTGTCTTCCCACTCTTTTTTGTACCTGCCAGCTGCTTCTGCACCTTGATGCCTTTCACCTCGGTCCCTCCTGAGCTCCAGGACCCTTTAAACTATTTCAGCTGAGTTTTGAACTACAAGGATGATATCTCCTGCAGTTCGTTGGTACGGACAGCGTGGTTTTGCTAGCGCATGAGCAGTGGAAATGAGCCCACTCAGTGTATTCTTTAGTTTGGAGACACACAACCTTGTTAGCGCTGAATTGATGGCAAAGCGGGTTTGGTGCTTTTATGGATCTGGTTATCACAGTTTTCATGGTTTGTTTAATTAAACCCTACGCTGAAGTCATTTCAGGATCGTTACGTGTGCTTGTGCTGTAGCGACTCCAGTCTGTTAATGAACAGGTTCTGGTAATCAAAGTTTTCATTGTGTTGGTGGTGTAGTTTAAGGAGTATTTAGTTCCACTCATAAGCACAATTCCATCACCGTCCGAGCAATGGCAAGAGGGTTGTGTTTTCAGCCTGACGGCTTCCTTCATTTGCCCCAACTGCCCAAAGCTGTAAGTATGATAAATACCTAAAGCTGAATGCACACCTTCCTCGCAAGGATGCATGAAAGGTGCTTTTAATCAACGTACTCAGTTACTCAGACTGACACCTCTAATTGGGATCTTAATCGAGTTTTTAAAGGTTTCGTGCCATCGTGCAGAGCACCCGAGTGGAACTTGGTGAATAACGCGGGAAACGGGAGCGGGCGACCGCCCCTCAGTAAGACAGTGCTGGTTGCGTGGTGCCCAGCAGTTAATCCCTGAGCTCGTCCTAAACCGGACGAGGCTCTGCAACAAAGTCTGTCCGTGTGCCCTCAGGGGGAGGAATTCCCAAGCCCCAGGGTGCAGCGATGGCTCCCGTTAGCCACCCCAGCTCCTCACGCACGCAGCACCCCTTGGCTTGGCCACCCAGACCTGGCTAGGCTCAGTCGCCTCGCACAGGTTTCCCAAATCCAAAACATTTTTTACATCTTGACTCGGTGAAAGCCATTTCAACGGGGATGGAAGCTTCTTTGTTCCGTTTGCGAAGTGTAAGGAGATGACGAGAGGAAGGGAGACGGCAGCTTTCAGGCTCGCCAGCTCCAGCGGTGTCCTAGCGCTGTGCCCCGTCCTGCTGGAGCCCCTCCAGGGTAACGGGAAGGGACTGCCGGGGGGGAAGTTCGTGTGGGGCTACATCCTCCCCGGGTGTCTGGTAGTAACGCAGGGTATCCAGTGCTGCCGATTTCAAGGTGTGATTGCAGGTGGGGGTTCGGGTAGGAGCTGGTGTTTCTAGAGCAAGGAGCGGGCTTGAAAGGAGGAGCACCACTGCACCACATCTGCACCAAGCTGGCGCTGACGTGCATCAATAGAATATTTTCCTCTTTTAGCCTTTGTCCACAGCCTTTGTAAAGCAAAAGCCAGGCAATCGCCCAAACAAAATCCCTGGATTTCTTTTTTTAGGTGGCATAAAATTTCACTTCAAAAAAAAAAAAACAGTTTGGCTTCGCTGCTTAAATATGTACAAACTGGTCTGTGTGTGTGTGAGCTTGCACACACAACCCACCAGCAGGTAATGTCTTGCACTCCAGACATTTCTTCACGGGCATTATTGAGCAAATATTTGGGGAATGGCTGTCTTCATTTGCGTATCAGGCAAACACGATGCGTCCTTACTGAGATACTGGGCACCTTTGTTGTAGGGTGGGACCGTGTGGAGTTCACTGCCACCTTTCCTCCCAGCCCCTCCACGGTGCCGAGCACCCCGATGCCCGTCCTGCACCCGGGCTGTGCGTGGGAGCATGCGGCAGTGGTGTCGAGCCGGCCCCGGGCTGTGCCAGCGCCAGCAGGGGCTCGGGAATCGCAGCGTGGTTCTCTTGACTGATCTGCAGCCAAGCTCGCGGCAGGCAAATCGTCCCCTGCCTCAAGCCCTCGGGGGCTCTGTGGAGGTCTCATTATGTCCAGGAGCCTGCTCGTTTTGGCTGGGCTCTCTTGGAGCCGCTCGGTGCTGTTGCCCCGTACATCCTCTGGCTGGGACGCAGGTGGAGCCAAGCCCTCCCTGCAGCCGCGGGTGCAAGGCAGCTGCAGGCAGAGAGTTTGCCTCAAGCACGGTCAGTGAACAAATGAACACTGCCCACGACTGTCTCCTCCTTCCTCCTTGAGTCGAAACACCGTGGTTCGCAACAGTGGTGAATGCCAAACTACTTTCTTTTTGCCGTCTTTTAATCCTCCTCTGTTTTGTTTCTTTTCTTCGTTCTTTCAGAGTACGTGAAGAAGAAGCCACTCAGAAAAGAGGTGACTGAGGCCTACAAAAGACTGAAGAGCACGGTGGACAAGTGTCTGTCCATGAGTGGCTACTCAGAAGTGAACCTCGGCAAGCTCTTTGCCATCAGCATAGGAAGATCTGCGGGAGAGCCCAACAATGAAAGACAGTGATGGGCTGAAAAGGGAGGGAGAAGAGAGGCTAGCTCGTTGCTTAAAAATAACGACCTCTTAAGCAACAGCCTATTTCGGGATGCACAATAATGTTTTAACAATCTTGTTCCTTTGGTGGAGGAAGAACAAAAGATGAAAACGGGACACATGATCCACGGGGACCTGAAATACTTGAGGCGGTTTTTATCTTCGCTTCTTTTCTTCGCTGAGAAGCCAGGGCTATTCAAATATGGAGCAGTTGATTTTTGCAATATATTTTGTTGTGTATGTAGACCTATGAGGGAAAAGGGGGTGGGGGAATTGCTTCTTTAATTGGATAATTCCCAGTGAGAGTTGCTGGAATGTAAGTGATCCTAGACTTTGCTCCAGGGTATTTAGTAGAGGTGCTCTCAGGAAGAGAGGTTAGTAGAGGTCTCAGTAGGAGCACTAATGTTTTGCCTTTTCACAGTTTATCTTCTTCCTGATCATAAACATACCAATTAAAAACAATGCTAAACCTAAATGCCTTTCAATGTCCTACTACCTTCCGAATGGAGGTAGGGACGCTTTACTTTCAACTGCGTGGAAGGGAAAGAAGGATGGAAGGCTGAAGGCACCAAAACTAGGGGACCATCTTTTCGCTGGGAGTCTTCCCGTGCGTCTTAAAGCATGCTATTTTGCCAGTTTGGAAATTTCCTACGTGGATGTATAGGCATGCACATGCACAAAAAAATTCTTTGTACATACGCAGAATAAAAATGTATTTCGTTTCTTTCCATGCAAAATATTTGAAAGCGAACGATCAATAGGGAGAAATATATTTCGGATGGCGTTGTAGCCAGTAACGGGGGAAGGGAAGGAGGAAGAATCATTGTTGCTGTTCTGTATAATAATTACTGTATCGGTGATTTTAAAGGTTTTGTAAACAAATTGTATTTTCTGTTTACTTTTAGTAAAACGACAAGCAGATATGACAAGAAAAAAGCATAAATTTGGGTAGAGCTTTTGTACACCAAATATTGTTGTACTCATGTTTGCCGTTAAGTTTGCAATCTGTTATATTAATGTAAGGTTATAAAAATGTTCTTTTAAATCTTTAACAGTATAAAATGTAAATTTTCTTAGCACTTGAAAGAAAAAAATAAAATTTTCTAGAAAAAGAGAACTGGGTTGGATCATCTGACTACTAGAAATGCGCTGCGCGAGGTTGCTCGAAATGTTCCCTGGGTTGACAGAAGTGCCCACGTGTCCATTTTTAGGATGCCTGACAAAGCTCAAAGAAAAAAATAAGAACATCAACAAGAAGGCGGTGGGTGCCGAAGGGATGTGCGTGTCTGGGTTGGTGGATTTTATGGCTTCCATTTGTCCCCAAGTGGGAGCTGCACAGAGCGTTGGAAGGTGCCGTGTGCCGAGATGGGCGATGTCTGCTCGAATGGGCCTAAATGCACAAAGTGACTCTGGGGTTAAATTCGTGGAGTTTTCATAGAATCGCAGGACGGTTTGGGTTGGATGGGACCTTAAAGACCTCCTAGTTACACCCCCCCTGCCCTGGGCAGGGACACCTCCCACCAGACCAGGTTGCCCAAGGCCCATCCAGCCTGGCCTTGAGCACCTCCAGGGATGGGGCATCCACAGCTTCTCTGGGCAGCCTGTGCCAGGGCCTCACCACCCTAAAGTTTAATCACAATATCTGAAAACCTGCCTCTGCTCCATCGCTTCTTTGTGCTGGTGTTTTGCGAGCCGTCATCCTCTCCCAGGGTGTTCACCTGGGTGCTCGCAGAGGAGACTTTCTGGGGAGCGGGCGGCTGGAAGGAAGGACATCAGCACTGCAGCTCCTCGAAAGGCGGGGGCTTGCTGTCATCTCACCCAGGTTTACTTTTTAAGACCTTCAACGCCCAACCCGGTTAGGATGACGGAGATGCTCCTGGCGCTAACTGGGCAGGGAGCCTCGGAGGAGCTCGAGGCGTGCCCCCCTCCCCCCGGCGCTGGGCCTGCAGGCGGAGCGGTGGCCGCGGGGCAGCCCGGCCCCGTGCGTGTCCGTGCCGGGAGGGCGGCAGGGCCGGGCCCGTCCGCTCGCGGCTTTGGGGACGCCTGCACCCAACGCGAGCGCTGCCGCGGGGCGCGGAGCAGGCGGCCGGGGGCGAGGCGGGGCCGCCCGGGGGGCGCTTCGTGACCCCCCCAGGGGGACCGGGGTCTGCCCCCGGCCCACCCGAGCCCCCCGCCCCCGGAGGGGTGAAGCCCCCCGGCGGGCACCCGGAGCGCTGCGGGCCCGGGCGGCCGCCGCCGGCCCTCCCCGTGGCACTTTAATGGATGAACTCATCTGTGCCAGCTTCAGGTTGCAGCTTAACATTCCTTCATCCCGAAGGCAGCATTATCAGGTTGTTGGAGGCTGTTTTCAAACCTTGGTTTTGAATAGCAGCGGCTCTGCATTAATTTAACCACTAAGCTAATAAGTAGGTTTCGTTTTGTTATGCTAAGCTTTATTGCTTTTCTTTTGATCAGAATGGTGTTGTTGAGCAAAGCAGCAGACAAGGCATTCTTTGATGAGGGAATTAGCGCTCTATTCTTCCTCTATTATTCATAGCACAGTGGAATATGTAAGTACCTGAGGGTGTCAAAGGAGAGCAGGCTCTATTGCAAAGTGTTCGCCTTGTTTCTCTCAATAGCTGACTATGAGATGATAAACCGCTTAATACACTGCACTAATTGGATGAGAGCAAAAAGAGATGGGAATTAAGGCAAGGCAAAAGGAGAAAGTGCTACCAGCCTTCATTCACTCTTTCACCACTTTAACAGCGCCAAAGGAGGCACAAGCTTTCTATAAGCAGACTAGGGGTTTTGTGCAGAGATAAAATGAACCTGTTAGTGGATTCAAGTAATACACTAATTATTGCACAGTATAAATACCACTACTGGTTTTATAACACGGAGGTAAACTTCTTTTGAGAAGGTTATAGGATTGCTTGGCAGCAGTATAGATCCTAATAAGGGACCAGAGTAATAACCCCCTGGATTAACAAAATTGCTGCTTGCAGAAGTATGATTCTGGCTTTTACGAAGATTTCAGCCGAATGAATAAAAATGACTGAATGACATTTCTTAATGCGTAATGGCTCGATAATGATTCCCTTTTCTTTACGGCAAAAAAATGTATATTTCAGACCGCACCGTTAATAACGTCCAGGGAACAAGCGTTATTTTCCCCATCAGAAAAAATAAAAATAAAAAACGGGTAAAAAAAAATATATTTTTTTGCGCCTCTGGTGTTTTTTGAAACCCTAAAGCAGGGCGGGGGGGAGGGAAACGCGGCTGGCAGCGGGGCAGGGTCGCGGCCGGGGCCCCGACGGGGCGGCCCCGAGAGCGCCCCGCCGCCGGCCGAACCCCCCCAAACCCCCCCAAACCCTCCCGGAGCCGCCCGCGGCCCCGCTGGATGCGCGGAGCGGAGCCGGGGGCTGCCGACCCCGGCGGCGCTGGGACGCCAGGAGGCTGCTTCCAAGCGACAAAATAAAAATAACGAGGGGCAACAAAAATAAAACGGGGTGGTGGGGGTGGGGGTGGAGGGGGGGTGGATAGGACACTGATCCCGGGGCGGCGGCGCTCGGAGGGCGAGAACCGGGCGGGCGCTGCCCCCTCCGAGCCCCCGAGCCCCGGGGCTGCGCCCCCCGCCCGGCCCCGCCGCCTCCGAGGGGCCCCGGCCCCCGGGTCCCCAAAACCCCGGGGGGGCCCGGCCGGGAGGGGGTCGCGGTGCGAAGCTCCCGGCGCCCCCGCAAGGACTTTGCTTTGTGGCGTTTTGTTCTTTTGCTTTCGTTCTTTTTTTTTTCTTTCTCTTTTTCTTTTTTTTTTTTTTTTTTTTTTTTGGTAAACATATATCGTTGTTTATTTTCTGAACGTGGCACCTCTCCACCGGATAGCAAAGGAAAAGTGTTAACAATAACGACATTACACGGAAAAGTACTGTACCATCGCCTCTTGAGGGTTTCAGAAACCTCTACAGTTAATAAGTTAAATAAAGGGTTTGTACATAAATATTTGTCTAGGACCCCTATGATATCTACAACACAGTAAGAATCTACAGAATGACAAACTTTTACAACACTACACTGAGTGCAATTGTTTTATAACATTTCAAATATACAAAGCTCTGTTCTTTTTTATAACAATGGTATGTACAGAATCAATAATCACAGTTTAGTGACTTAAACAGTCCATATTCTAGCAGTGTATTTCCCTTTGGTTTGATATAAAAACCTTGGTTGGTGTAGTGATAAAGAATATAACGAGAAAAAGATATACCCTCTCCCTTAAGTGCACTGGTTATCTTACAGCATCAAATTCACTTTCGTTCTGCACTGGCAGCATCCTCGGTGAGCACCCGCGGCTCGCAGCAGCGCCGTGTACGACACTTCTCCAGTGCGCCCACCAGGCCAGCCCAGCACCGTGGGACGGGGCTTTGAGAGGTGCGGGCAGCCCCCCCACCCCCCCCTTCGCTTTCCTTTCTCAATTACAATTTTCGATTCTTTTCTTCGCCTTTTTTTTTTTTTTTGTCTTGCCAGATAAACGGAAGGAAAAATATTTAAGTGTACGTAACGCTAATATATAATAAATTTTATTAGGTAGGGCTTTTTTTTTTTTTTTTTTTTTTTTTTCCGCTTGATGCTCAGCGAGGAAATTAACACGTCGTACATTTAGGAAATGTACCAGCCAAGGAGTTTCGGGTTCGGGAGCCTGCGAGCGTCGCCCCGCTCACCCGCGCGAGGGCTGACTGCCGGGCGATGCGCTCGCTGTCCTCCAGTTCCTGCCTCGGGAACCTACCCCGGTCTTAGCTGCTGGTCCGCTTTTTTATTTTATTTAGTTTTTTGTTTTTAAAGAAAAAAGAAACGTTTTCCCCCATTTGGTCTTGGTTCGTGCTACGAGGTGACCTTTCCCCACTCGCCAATTTATCCGCCTCTCTCTCGCTCCTGAAAAAATCCCCCCGGCAAACTGAAACGCACGCAAACGAAAGCGGGAAGGACGGCGCCCGTATCTTAGCACACCTCTTTCCCCGTGCTGCTCCCGGGGAGGATGTTGAGCTGGGTGAGCTGGGCGGCGTGCTCCTTGGCCTTCAGCCGCAGGGCGGCGATGCTGGACGCCCGCCGGTCGGCGGCGGCGCTGGCCGGGTCCCCCAGCCCCGCCGAGCCCACCGCCCCCTCGGCGGCCGGCGCCGGCTGCCGCAGCAGCGCCGCGGCGCTGGAGGCGCTGCCCAGGGGGGCCACGGTGGAGAAGAGCCTGCAAGGGAAGCAGAAGCAGAGAGGCCGCCGTCACCCCACCGCCGCCGCCGCCGGGCGCTCCCGGGCCGGGGGCGCCGTCGGGGCGCCCCCCGCGGGGGCTCGGCGCACGAAGGCGGCCGGCGCCGCGCCGCGCCCCCCCCGCCCCGGGCGAGGCGGTACCTGCCGAAGGCGGGGCTGATGAAGGCGGGGTGCCGGAACACGGCCGCCCCCAGGAAGGTGCCGAGGCCGAGCGGGGTCCCGCCGGGGGGCAGCGCCGCGGAGCCGGGCGGCGGCGGGGGCAGGCTGGGGAAGGCGGCGGCCGCGGCGGCGGCGGCGGCGGCGGTCCAGGCGGAGTCTAGAGCTGGGTGATGAGGAGGGAAAGGACTAGCATCAAGGTATGGACTGAGGGGGTGAGTTGCTGACAGGGGACCAGGGAAAGGCAAACCTGGGGGGTGTGTCTGAGCCCCAGCCTTTTCCCTCTTCCGCCACTTAGCCCTACGGTTCTGGAACCATACCTGCAAGCCAAAAGAAACACGGGGTTTAGCACCGCTCGCCCCGCCGCCGCCGCCGCCGCCGCCGCGCACCGGCCCGACGGCGCCCGCCGCTCCGCCGCCGCCCCCCCGGGGGCCGCCGCCCCGCGCCCCCCGCCGGGTCTCGGGGCTGCCCCGAAGGGGGCTCCTTGCGGGCGCCCTGCGCGCCCCAGCCGGGGAAGCGCGCCCTGGTTTCGCCGAGGTGACCACACACAAACGGCGGCGTTAGGGGGTCGCCGCCTTTTTCGTTCCCCCCCCTTTTTTTTTTTTCCTCCTCCTCCCTCCAAAAAAAAAGATTAAAAACGAAAAAATCGTGACTTCGCCAGCGCCTGCAACGAAGAAATAAATTGCAGCGCGATCGAAGCAGCAAACGTGCGTTTCCACGCTGTGCTTTCAGGGCGCATTTTACAAAACTTAGTTCGGAAGCCACGGAATCGCCGTCCCTTTCCTCTTCCCCCCCCCCCTCCAAAACAAAACAAAAAAATAATAATAGTCATCATCAACGAGCCCGGGCTTAACCCGAGGGAGAGGCAGTGGGAAAAAAGCACCGCTCGCCGAAGGGGAAGAAAACACTCGCTGAAACGCGAGCGCGGGGCGCCACACGCACCCAGCGAGAGGCTCGGAGAGGGACTCGCGTTTGTCAGATTTTCGGGCTGCCGTGGGCTCGAAATCTCCCCTTTGAGGCTCGGCTCCGTTTTGCAGGAGCAGCGCGACGCCCCGTCTCCCCGGGATCCGACAGAGGCGGCAGCGCTGCGGGTCCCTCGCTACAGCTCCCCATCTATAATTTATACCCACACGCGCACCGGGGCGCGCACGTAGGAAGAGGCTCCTCCGTGTTCGCGGGGAAGCCGAGAGTCTTTGGCAAACGGATCGTCTCTGCCAGCTAAAACTCAATTAGCGAGCTGTCCTCGCTGCAATTCCCCGTTATTGAATTAATAAGTCTGAGTACACCCAAAGGTAAACGGAGGGACTCTCATAATTCATATTCCCTTAATTACATCTTCTCCCGTGAATAGGGGAGAGAAAGGGGGTGTCTTTCTTTTTTAAAAGTTATTTAACTTTCCCACGACTTGTTCCCCTGAGCTGAAAATACTGATTTGCTGTCACATCTCTGTTTGACAATGGAGAAATGTGTCAACAGAAAGGAGGGGACAAATCTCATCATTAGCCCCTCTAATGCAAGAAGCTGTTGTGTATTAAATGAGCCATATGGAATTTATTATGCTTTATCAGCGCCTGATTTTAACTGTAAAGTGATTTGCTCAGCTTCCAACTCGGAGACATCTGTTTTCTGTTGGCAATCAGGGCATCCCAATGTTTATCGTCTCTCTGGTTATGAGACTTGGGTTGGGAAATGCACTCTGGTATGGGGCGGCAAACACCTTTAATAGCATTGCACTCACTCACTATTAGATCAATGCAGGCTTATTGCTATCAAAAATGGGAAATCAAATAGCATTAGCCAGCTCCTTGTGCAGGCGGAGAGGAAATCAAACAACATTTCGCCTTCAAATGGCCCTGTTTGTTCTAGCACTAAGTGGGCTTTTATGAAGCCCGATTGGAGATTTGATCGCAGCCAAGTACCCGGCTCGCAGCCGAGCGGGGCCGTGTCTAACAACCAAAACCCCGCGGGGCCCCCTCATTTCCATCACCCGGGGGTCGGCTCGGCCGCCGCGGGGCCGGAGGGGCGCGGGGACGCCCCGGGTCCTGCTCCCGATCCCGCTCCCGATCCCGAGCGGGGCCCCGCCGCCCGCGGCCGCCACTCACCTGCACTCGGGCTTCGGTCAGGTCGAGCCTCATGGCCAGCTCCTCCCTGGGGAGACACACACGCCGCCGTCAGCCCGCAGCCACGCTCCCGGCACCGCCCGCACCCGGCCCGAGAGCAGCGGGGCTCCCCCCCGTCGGGGCTGCCGTCGGGGCTGCCTCCCGGCCCGTCCCGGCACAGCCGCGCTGCGCTGTCCGAGGCACGGGGACGGCGAACGGGAGCCGTCCGTTCGCCCTCATGCCGCCGGCTTAAAGCGGGAGCCCCCCGGGCTTAGGCCGAGCCCCTCCGGCCTCGGGCCCGTCCCGTCCCGGCGCAGCGACGGGGAGAAAACGCGGGGCGGGAGCGCGACAAAAAAGCGCCGGGACCCGACCCGATCGCGACCCGATCGCGACCCGCCGGGCCCGAGGCTGCGGCCGGGGCTGGGGGGGAACGAGGCGGCGCCCCCGGGGCGATGCCCGGCAGCGGGGGAGCAAAAGAGCCCGGCGGAAAGCTCTCGGCGCCCCCCCCGCCGGGGAAACAAACGAAAGAAGGGCCGGGGGGTGCGGGAGCGAGGCGAGCGGGCGCGGGGGGCTCAGCCCCGTCGGGGGGGTGCTATTTCGGGCAGCGGGCGCGCAGCCCGGCCTCTCCCCGCCGGGCTCCCCCTTTCCCCGGTACGAGCCCCCCCGAGGCCGCCCCGGGGCCCCGACGTGCCGGGCCGGTATTTTTAGGCGGCGGCGCTTTGATGCGCGCCCTGCCGGGGCTTCCCGGGGCCGGGCAGCGCTCCAGCCCGCCCGGGGAGGGCGAAACCGATCCCGGGGCCCGGCGGCGGCGCGGGGTAAAAATAGCCGGAGGCGGCCCCGGGCGGGGGGCGACCTTCTCGGCGTCCCCGTCCCCGCTAGAGCCCCCGACCCCCCCCCCCCCCCGCGGCCGCCCCGTCGGCGCGGGTACCTGGTGAAGACGTCGGGGTAGTGGGTTTTCTGGAAGGCCCTCTCCAGCTCCTCCAGCTGGTAGCTGGTGAAGGTGGTGCGGTAGCGGCGCTGCTTCCTCTTGAGCAGCCCCTCCTCGGAGTCGCTGCCGGCCGAGAGGCACACGCTCTCCTCGCCGTCCTTGCCCTCGCCGTCCTCGGGGTGCAGCAGCAGCTCCTCTTTGGGGGACAGCTCCCCGCCCTCCGCCCCGGGGGCCGCGGCGGCGCCCCGGCGGGCCTCCTTCAGCAGCCCCCCGCCGTCCTCGCCCAGCAGCTCCTCCTCGTCCTCCTCCTCCAGCTCCTCTTCCTCCTCGTCCTCCTCCTCCAGCATCTCCTCGTCGTCCTCCTCCTCCTCCTCCTCGGCGGCCGGCGCGGCGGGGCCGGGCCGCTCCTCGACGTGCGCCGCGCCGCCGCCCCCCAGCTCGTCCAGGGCGGGCGGCGGGGCCACGAAGGGCGCGTTCTCGCGGTAGCTCTTGCTGCGGCTGATGCTGACCTGCGGCGCCTGGCTGATCTTCAGCGTGTCCCACGGGGCGGCCGCGGCGGCGGGAGCGGCAGCGGCAGCGGGGGGCACGGCGGCGGCGCCCCCCTCCGGCCGCCCGTCGGGGCGGTCCCCCCGCGGTCCCGGCGGCAGCAGGCGGCCCCCGCCCGGCCCGTAGAGGCGGCGCAGCTTGGGGGGCAGGTGCAGCTCGGCCGCCTCGAAGGGGGGGCTGCCCTTCGGCGAGCCTGCGGCGGGGCGGACAGCGGCCGGACGGGGCGGGCGGGGAGGAGAGAGGGGAGAGAGGGGGGGAGAGAGAGAAGAGCGGCGCGGTCAGTGCGGGGCGCTGGGTCCGCGGGGAGCGCCCCGCGTCGGGGGCAGCCCCACGTCGGGGAGAGCCCCGCGTCGGGGAGAGCCCCGCGTCGGGGGCAGCCCCGCCGGCTCCCCCCCGACCCCCACCCCGGCTGCCGGCTCTCACCTTGCGCGGCCTTGTCGTGCTCCGGGCGGGCGGCGAGCGCGGCGGGCAGGCTGTGCGCGGCGCCCAGCAGCCGCACCTTGCAGGGGCTGCGGCGGCCCAGGATGCTGTCGATGCAGTAGGACGACAGCAGCGTGGGCGACTTGCTCTTGGCGCCGTCGGGGCGCTCGCCGCAGCCCTCCTCCGGGTAGGGGCCGCTCATGGCGATGGCGCCGCCGCCGCCGACGCCCCCGCGGCGCTGCCCGCTGCCGCCGGGCCGCCCGTCACGGGGGGAGTGAGCGGCGGCCGCGGCGCTCTTGAGTCCCCCCGGCTCCACGTGCGGACGGGCGGCCGCTGATTGGCTCCCGGCGGGGGCCGGGCGGGCGGGCGGCCGCCGGCACGCGGCGCCCGGCAAAGCGCGGAGCGGAGCGCGGCGGATCGGGGGCGCCGAGCCCCCGGCTCGGCGCGCCACGCCCGGCTGCCGCTCGCCACGCCCACTCCTCGGAGGGGGGGGGGCGCGCTCCGCGCCTGGTTTTCCCCCTCCGCGCGCCCCGACGGCCGCCGCCCCGCCCCGGGCGCCCCCCGACGTGCGCGGCCCCGCGGGGCTCGGCCCGGCCCCGGGGAGCGGCGCCCGCGGCCCCGAAGGGAGCCGAAAGCGCCCCAAAGGCGAGGGGACGGGGCCGGGAAGCTGCGGCCCGCGAATAACAGGCCCGGAAGCGAAGGGCAGCGGCCCAGGAGCAATAGAACAGAAGGCGGAGGGCGGCCCCCAACCAAAACGACCCCCCAGAATAATAAAAAATAAAGAAAATCGAAAAGCGAGCCCCAGCCAAACGAAAAGAGGCCAGAAGCAGACGGGAGGAGCGAGGGGCACCGCGGGCTGCACCCCCTGCCCCGTGCCCGGCTCCTGCTGCACCCCCCCGGGCCCGTCCCCGGTCGGAGCTCGGCCGTGCCCGGGCACCTCGCTGTTTTATTTATTTATTTTTATTTTATTTTTTTAAACAAACTTTCATTCATTTGTGGTCTCTCCCTGTCTCTTATTCCCAACCCCCCCCCCCGCTTCCCCCTGCGACCTGCTAATCTAACACCGGGGCGCGTTACCGGAGTGCTAGGGGGGAGCCGGCAGCAGCACCGCGCCGCGCCGCGCCGAGCCGAGCCGAGCCGAGCGGCGCAGTGACGGCGCCCGGAGCCCTGCGCCGGGGAGAAAAGCTCGCCGGGCTCCGCAGCCGAGCTGCTGCTGCCGTGCACGGGGAGCGGGCCCGGGGGCCGGCAGCCGGCGCTGCGAGAGGCAGGGGGCAGGAGCGGAGCAGCCCCTCCGTTCGCTCCAGCCAGCCCGGGGCCACAGCCGCGGCTGCCGCTGCCGGAGCAGCGCCCGGCCTCCGGCGCCTCTGCCCCGGCCCCCTCCCTGCTTCTCCTTTCCTTTTTCTTTCTATTTTTTTTCTTTCCTTTCCCCTTCCTTCTCCTTTCCCTTTTCTTTCCTTTCCTTTTCGTTTCCTTTACCTTTCCTTTTCCTCCTCTTTACTTTCCTTTTCCTTTCCTTCTCCTTTCCTTTCCTTTTCATTTCTTTTCCCTTCCCCTTCCCTTTTCCTTTCCTTTCCTCACCCCCAGCCCGCAGCCGGGCCCGGAGCCCTCCTCCCTCCGCAGGACGCGGCGGGGCCGGGGTCTCCCCGACGGCAGCCCCACCACAAGCCCCCCCTGCCCCCGGCCCGCAGCCCCAGCACCGCTCCGGCGGGGCTTGAGTTTTGTTTCATTTAAATTTCCATTTTATTTATTTTTATATATATATATTTTTTTTTGCACGGAGCCCCGTCGTCCTCCCTCCTTCCCCCGCCGGGGGGGGAGGCAGGGCTGCGGCACGGCTCCCGCCGTGGGGCTCCGGGCACGACGGGGCGAGGGGCGGCGAGCAGCCCGCAGCCCTGCTCCGGACGGGGGACGGGGACCCGGGGGGGGCATCACTGGCCGGGGGGGGGGGGAGGGGGCTGCGGGGGCAGGCACAGCCTCTGGCCAGCCCCCAGCACCGGCTGGACGTATTAACGTTATTATCATCATTATTAATAGTTATTATTGTTATTATTTTCCACTCTCTTTGCGATGAAGGAGAAAACGAAAATCGCTACGTAAAACCCGCCAGTGCTAGAGTGAGCGCCGTTCGTTTTATGGCAGGAAAGGCTTGTCCTGGAGCAGGGGGCAGGCACAGAACCCCCCCCCCCTCCTGCCCCGCTCCCCCTCCCCGTTCCCCCGTGATTTCCCCCCCGCTCCTCGACGTGCTTTGCGCCCCCGGTGCCGCGGGCCGGCAGGGCAGCGGCGCGCACCCCGGCACGCAGGGGGTGAAGCACAGAGCATCGCTCTTCCGCTGATGCAGCCCAGTCGCAGGCTTTTCAACCACGGCATTTTTACTTTTACGAGCCCGGGGCTGTGGCAGCGGTCCTGTGCGGCGCTGTTGCCGAGGGCGCTGGAGCTGGCCGTGGGGAAGGCGAGCCGCTGCTCTGCCTCGGTAGCGGGCGACGGAGAAACGCCCGGTGCCGTGCAGGTGTCATGAGCTGGGGCGCGACTACTCGCACCAGCCTCGGCTGCAGCACAGTTCTCTCGATTAAAACGCAAGATACAATTCCCCACTGCCGCGGAGAGCTCCTTTCCAAGACCTCTCCTGGGCACAGCCCTGGCGCTGCGCGCTTCAGCCCTGAGCCGTGGAGACGGGCAGGGCGCTGCCAGGAACGACCTCACTCGCTTCTGCAGGGGTCACGTTAACCACTTACAAAAACACGGCAGTGACAAGGGAATCAAAGCGCGGCTGCACATCGCCCGCAGCCACGGGGAGAGAGCTGGGGGAGAGGCAGCGTCTCGGTGTGTTGCCTGGGGCACTGCCGGGTCACCGCCATCTGAGATCCCCCCTGGGTGCAGCGGCTTTGCCACCTTCCCAGTGAGGGCACAACAAATATCACCGGCTTTTTGCAGACGGATAATTTAAACGCAGCTTAATCAATACCTAGTGGTGCTCACTGGGGCGCTGCACCAAAATCACTTTGCGGAGTGATGTGAGACCTCAGCAACTTTGACTTCCCATCCAAGAGAGGAATTCGTTTCAAAGTACTGCTTTTTCTTGGAGCAGTGTTTGCAACCACATCCTTGCGTTGCAGTCGTCTAAACTGGCTAGACTCGGTTTGCCTTGCACACACTGGCTTGCAGCACCACTGCTTTTCTGCCTGGGGAGTAGCCCTAGCTTTTGTTGCTTGCTTTGGTTTCGTTGCTAGCTCAGGTAGCAATTTCCCTATTGACTTGCATCTGGCTAAAGGCCTGACAGTGGCAGTGATGGTCACTTTGGAATAATTGTTCATAAATTTAACATCTGGTCCGTGCCCACGGGTGGGCAGAAGCTGCCCTTTTTCCATATATTTAATTCATAAAAGACTTTTATAAATCTTTTTTTTTATTATTATTTTTTATTTTTTTAAATTCAGTTGGCATTATTTTCTAATTCCTTACTAGTTCGTTTTTTTTTTTTTTTTTTCTATTAACATGGTTTTCATTACTCACAGAGGACAGCAGTTTTAGGTGAAGGTGGCTCACCTTTATTTCTCTTCTGCTGTTCCCCCCTACAGCCATCTTTCTTTCCTGGGCCCCGCTGTGTCCCAGGCCCATGTTGCCTGGACCTCCTGGCTGCCTGGAGCCCACCTGCCGTATGCTTGCTCTACAGATTGCCGTCTGTACTGCCTCCGTCCCATTCATTCCTGTCCAATTGTGTTGTCATCTCAGGTCCTTCAAGTTCTCCAGAGGCTTTTTGAGGTTTTTGGACTCACCCGGGAGCCCCCGGACTTTCCACTTTCCCTCTCCATCCCCTTCCTTTGTGCATCCCCTCCTGAAGGTCCCAGTCCCCACAGTGGTGACTGCCCCAGCGGCTCTGTAAGGAAGCAGCAGACTCCTGGGCACCGCCTGGCTTTTAGTCTAGAATAGGGCTTTCCTGCAGGACATGTTTTCACCACGTCAAGTCTTAGGCTAAGTCCAAGAGAACCCGGGTGGGTCTCTGTGTCCTGGGTCTTCCAGGCGATGGGTGGAGATGTGGTTCTTCTGGTCCTAGAAAATACATGGATAAAATCTCAAGCAACGTCATGGCAGTAATCCTTAAGTACTCAATGAAATTAATAATGCATTTAGGAACAGTGGTCTAAAAAAATTAAAACGATGATCATAGGCTTATTTAACATTATACCTCCTGTGTTATTTTCCTTTGTATGTGCTGACTAGAACTGAGCAAAGGATTCATAACAAATAATTTATTTGTCAAACGCATTCTCTTCTGCTCGTGGAATATCCATGAGCGGAGCATCATTTTCTCAAACGTACTTGTTATTTGGAATGCTCCAGCGGTTCCTTTAAATGAATATCAGGGTGGCCTGGCTGCAGATGGTTTCTGCTGTTCAGCTGTATGGTCGGTCAGATACAGCAGGCGTATCGATGGGGTACCCGCCTGTTGCGCGAGCAGCACGCTACTTGTGCAAATAGGTGTGTGTGGGTGCATGCGGCAGCCGGGGTTCCCTTGGCAGATGCACAGGAAACTTTTGAAACGTGTTTTCTGCAAGCTTTCGTACTGCTGAAACACGATCGCTCCACTAACGGCAGAGGGGGTGTGAACAACGCCGGAGCAAATCCATTAAAAATTCACATGAGCGTTCAATGAGCGAAGGACATTCTTCACCCTGTTTGACTAGCTCCGGCGTGACCTTCACACTGTGCTGTTTCAGTAAACCAGCCTCAAAGGGACAGAGCCCGAATCAGGGTGATCGTGGGAAGGGCATGAGTTGGGGGCGCAGGCGCTGACGTGGCGTTCCCCTGCCCGGGAGAGGTTAGTGACAGGATTGGGGTTCTTTAATCCAAGTGCATGACTAAAGCGAAACAGGGTGATGGAGGGAAAAGACAACAAACTGCGTATGAAGCTCAGTCGGATCATGCCCCTCAAGAAATCTAGCCTTATGCTCATATTTGTTATTATTATTTCTACATCTGCGGAAGCCGTTGCCTCTGGCTGTCACTGAGGGACCACCAGTATTTCATAAAGATATAAAAAAAAAAAGTGTATGGTTAGGGAAAATCCACATTTAACAGAAGGGAATGCTCACTTTTCTTGGAAGAGGCTGATCCTCACTGGCATCTTCAAGGGCCTTATGTTAGGAGGCTGTTGGGCCCTGCTTCTCACAGCTTTCTCGGTGTTGGCACCTCAGCATGGAGCATCCCCAGCACAAATCAGGGCTGGGTCTGGGTTGGTTGTCAAAGGGTCTGTTCTCATACAGCATCCACTTGTATTTCCCCAGACCTCTCTGCTTAATATTCTGCATTTCTCTTAATGTGAGATTCAATCCATCTGTGAAGCACTCTGTGGTGCTCTGTAGGAAGAGAGATGTTTTATTAAAATAACTGGTGGTGAATGAATGAACCTGCTATCTCACAAGCGTAACCCTGCTGAAAGAGACACGACATAGATGTGCTGAGGACAGTCATAATAACACAGCTAATAGCAGCAGAGTATGTAGAAGTGAATGTATGAAGGAGTTTCTTCTAAGATACTCAAATCAAGTAAATTTATAGAGTTACAACGTAGATTGAAATATGAAGATAAAAAGCAAGAAAAATCCGATGTTGTGAAGTCATCATGAACAGAGATGTGTTCTTAAAAACTTACATGGTAAAATTAGGCTCCTGAAGAAGATGACAGCTAGGACTGCGGGTGTACATGACATTGTAGAAAAGTATGAGTGGGTTGGTATGGAGTGGAGCATTTCCTTCCAAATTCAAAGGTTTTTCTTAACTGAGAAAAAAAATAAAATTACAATTTGATTGTAAATTGGCTCAGCAATTCAAACAGCTGCAATTCAAACAGCTGCAATTTGTTGGACTTTTGATTTGAAGTTTTCCATTCAAAAATAAAAAAAATGAATATATGTGTTAAGATCTCCCCTTCATACATAATTCTTAGAAACTTCTATAGACAGATATTTCCAGTCATATGCATGGATTGTAAAATCTTGAAATCATAGGGTGTAAGTTATTATTTGGAATCAATGCACCTTCTTGTCTTGTAGCTTTTTATCAAGCCTTGAAAAAGACTTGGCACTTACAGAGCTAAGCTATTGTTTCCATTCCTGAAAACTAAAAATAATGTTATGGAACCTCAGAAAAACTAACTTTAAACAAAAGACGTTGGATTTAACTAAATTATTGTTCCTGCATTGTAACCCTTGCTCATAACCATTCATTCCTCAAGTCAGTGGGGTTTTCTCATGAGTGAAAGCACATTTGTGTGATGGTTTTTGTGTTGCAACCCAGGCAACCATAGCATAAATAGGTAAAGACTCTGGTTGGGCTTCCAGGTGAGCTGGGGTCTGCTCGAGAACGTCTGCTTGTTCCCTTCAGCAGGGTTTGCGCTCTCATCTGTCTTGTTTAGTGATGCTCAGGAAAATGTTATTTTCTTCTCTTTGGAAATGAGCTAGAAAGGATGCTTTGGCTTTGTTCTGCTTTCAGTTTTTGTTTTGATTTTGTTCTAATACCGAAATGTCTGGAGTACTCTGGATATCCTTGGGATTTCTGACACTGAGCGTAGCTTCTGCTCTTTAAAACTTGCTGTGTGACCAAGGCTTTTTCACAGATCTGTCACTTGGAATGGCAGTGCACATCCTCCCTCACTGAATGCAAACTTAACGGTGAGAATAACCGGGTAATCATTTGCACATTTCATCTATCTATCTATCTATCTATCTATCTATCTATCTATCTATCTATCTATCTATCTATCTTACCTGGGACAAAGCTGTACAAATTCAGGGGGCAAAAAGATCTTTAAAACTGAAAGTGGATTTTGTGACAGACAAAAAGCCAAACGCCTGTAACATGAAATACTTTCTCCTTTCTGCAGCGTGTAGCAGAAAGGTGGAATGGAAACAAGGGAGGTGAACAGGGCAGAGTGCATTTCTGAGACTGTTACCAGTTTTTGAAAGGAAAACAAAAGGAATGAGTGTCCAGGGAGAATCAGGCACACCTCAGTAAGGAGCTATGAAGGAGTTATGAAGGTGAATATGAATACGGAACTGGGATATCGGAAAAAATCTTCTTGTTTACAGACTGACAATTTGAGCCTGGATCCAAATGCAACTTTATTGAGTCGTCTAAGTATTATCAGTCAGGAAAATGAGGCCAGCTCAAGCCCAGTAGAATTCAATGGAAATTGGGCTGTGATTTGGTAGGGAAAAGTAAGTCAGATTTGTATTTGTCTTCTGACAGAAAAAAATCCATGTTCACTCAGCATAAGCTTTTTGGCTAACCTGAAAGCTATGCAGAACTCCATATGCTTTGTGATCTGGGATGCCTTTAAGCATGCCTAAATGGTGTAGGATGCCAAGGCTTGCGTTTAACAGTGTTTTTAGGAATCCAAGTCCCATCTGTATGTCAGTAGGATTTAATGGCTGTGTCCCTTTGAACAGAGAATGGGTATTGCTAAATCTTCTGCATGTGTTTATTCTGAAAATATTTTAGAATAAATTGGGGTCAACTCAGAAACTGCTGGTCCAAAACTGCAGACTGCAGTTCTAGGCCCTTGGTTCCCTCTGGGGTCTCGCAGGCTCCTGGGAGGAGAAGCACATTGGGTACCCTTTGAAATAGCAATATTTCTGTAGCAGAGCTCAAATGCAATAAATATCCTGGTAACTATCATCAGTAAGTATAACAAAAGGATGTTCTTTCCAACTTTCTGAGAAGATTTAAGGGTTCTCATGTATATTATAGCCTCTGAAATGAATTTTCACCACCTGCCCTTCCATACCAACAAATGCATGTGGTCTTTGTGCAAGAATACCTCAGTGGTGGCTTCACCATTACAGATCCTTGGCCACACCACGAGGTCCTCATTCATTCACTGTTTCCTGATGATATCCTTGGGCTCCTGCTGTGGCAAAGACCTTGGGCTTTGACCTTGTGGCACCAACCAGAATCGAACCAGAAGCCAGCAGCCTCGAGCTGCACAGGTGAAAATTAGCACGGGGGTTAATACAGCTCTTTGGAATGCGTTTGGATGGGAGTGATGCTGAAAAACAAATCTGTTGTCTGTACTTGGTAACATTGCCAGATGCGCACTGCATAGTCAAGGGATTGTCTGGACAGCATCAGTCTAACACTGAAAACTGATTTGTGTGGCTCAGATGTGCCGTGCAAACAGGTTGCAAGGAGACACGGAGACCTTGGTCAAAAATCAGGCAAGAAAGGGTTTACCCCTGAGAAGTCACTCAGGGTTCGTGACAACCACAGCAACCTCTCTGAAGAGCCGGCTGCATGGCTCATGGAGGATGGAAAGGTGTGAGCTGGCGTTGCATCTCCAAAAGCGATGTTTCTGTTCAGAGGTGGCACGTCTCACCAGAAGGCTGCAAAATGCAGCAGAAGTGACATCCTCCTCTCATATCACTGTCACCATGGCATATCAGTGCAGCCTCGTGTCACACAGCTCAGGGGGAGCTCCGGGGTGGCATTCAATTTAAGCTTCACGTCTATTGGCTTTCTTATAAGCCCCTTGGCGAGCATCATTTGCTTCAGATACCAGATCTACTAATGATTTTTTTTTCCCTCCCCCTTGCTCACACTTTAATTGCAGGGTATATGTAATACCCTCAGGAACAGCTATTGCCACCTGTATTATTATTTACGCTGTGAAAACGAAGCTTATGGCAATATATTTATTAACACCATGCCCTGGAATCACATGAGTTAACAGCTTAATCCTGTGATTGTAAACATGTTTCCTGATATGTTCAAGCACCATCCGTGTCTTTAACTTCACATCAGGAAGCTGGGAGCACGAGTAGGTCATAGTTTTTACAGAAAATATATTCTTTACAAAAAAATCGCATAATGAAGATGTGATTTATGCAGCTAATAGTGCCTGTCTAATACAGCATAATGCCTTTTGCAAAGAAAGAGTTAAACAAAACATTTATGCGGTATAAACTTTGCTCCTTAGCATTAAAATGCACTTTATTCACACTGTAGATTTCTCTTCCAGCCATGGCTATTGTTTGTCACTAACAGCTAGCTTTTGTGAAGTTAATAAATGTGCATAATAAGGACATAAAGGTATGGAGAAGTAATACTGTAATCCTTTTGTTTGGATAATCAGTCTAATGTATGCAAATTAAACCTTATTAGTACTAGGGTTTTGTGTCTGCTTATCAAAATGTGCCATTTTCATGAAAATTGGAAGTCCATTATATAAAGTTATTATTAACAATCATTTAGGAATTATATACGGTATGCAAATTAAAGTTGATTACAACTAATTAAGGGCTTTCTTTGTTATTTGACCTTGTCTGCTTTTTATGTAAATATGTTTCTTTTGGTCTGGCATATTTTTAGACTCAGAAAAGTATATTAAGACAAGTTACATTATGTATTTTTAATATATTTTTGTGTGGCATAAAAAGCCCCTCGCTATTGTTTAAGCGCCTGGCTTCACGCGGGGATGTTCTGCGCGGCGATACACAGACACATGTGCCGTGCGGCTGCAGGACAGCTCTGAGAGGTGGACCGCCGGAGGAATTGCAGTAGCAGGCAACAATCACACTTCCAAGGCCTTCCAATGGTTGAATGAAAAATGATCAAAAAGGAAAAAAAAAAACATCGCTATTGAAATATAAACAGCCTTCATGCCAGAGTGGCCTTTGTTCCACCACTTATTGAACTGGATAAGCCTTAGTTTAGAGGCTCCAGACACAGCCAAGTAATAAATGATTGGTCCCTACTTGCCAGGCACATTGCAGAACTTAATCACCTGCTCTCCTCCCTGGGACCACTGATCTCAGGATAAAAGACTTTTAACACAGCCAGCACAGCCAGCTCAGGAACAACAGCCTCCAGGAAGATTCGTGTGCCTGTCAGCAGCAGAGAAGGTTAGGCATTAAGTGAAATGAAAAAAAATCTCCCGAAGAGAACTTGGGTGAGTTGAATAAAATTTCTATTAAAAACAACAACAGCATGTAATACAATTTTGATGTGTTTTGTACATAGAGAAGAAACCTGCCAAGTAAGCCAGTCACCAGTGTGAAGATGGGAGATGGCGTATTTAACGGCGTGTCAGAAAGAGACGTGTAATCAATACCTGAATACTTTCAGTCTCCCAGTCAGAGTAAAAGATGCAAGACTAGGAAAGAAAAGGTTGAGATGTAAGGGGTGTAAGACAGGAATATATGAGAAACGTATATGAAACTCGCCTTCGCATATTCTTTGAGTCAAAAATTTGGGATTTGAGAATAAATAAAACACAATTCTTGGAGTTTGGTGAGATTTACAGTTTTGCTGACCTCTTTGGCACAAAATGCATGCATGGTGGTGCATCAATCCTAGAAAAAAATCCTCTGTAGAGGCAAGATCATGTACTTAAGCATGAAACTGGGGATATGCTTGCAAACTCAGTTTTTATTCTTTCCTTTCTACATCCCCAACATCTTGCATTTCAGTCTGGAAATCACAGAGCCTCCTTGGCTGGGCCTTTGTGTCTCACAGGACCTGTCCCCTCCTGTTCACAGGAGGGTGTCCCACCTGCTGTGGGCAGCCCTGGTGCCTGGCTTAGCGTGGGCTGGCCTCCTCAGCACCCGGGCATGGGTGTTGAGGGGCCCTGCGCGTTCAGATCTTACTGAGAAAGGCTGGGGCCAGATTGGGAGAGGAGTGCATATCGTACCCTGATAAGGGACAGTGATGGTCTAGCATAGGGGTCACTGCTCTCCCTCCTCATTCCAATTTGGATCTGCTCATGGCACAGAAAATGCCAGCTTCTCACTGGCTGAAGGCCAATTCACTAAGCTCTTTCTTTGTCCTCGCAAAAGCCTCCTGGCTGGGCATCCAAACCCCAGGAGGAAGCAGGATCTTCCCATATAGCCCCTGCGGCCAGCTGAAACCCCATCAGCTTCAAAGGCTGGGTCTTGAATACCTGCTGCAAGCTGCTGGATGGGAAGTCACACACTGCCGATGACTGGCATGACTTATTCAGCAACTATTTGAGAACATATTTGAGCAATTGGAGAAGTTGGTGATTTGTTCCCTCACAATGGGACCACAAGGTGCAATTCAGCGAGTGACTTATTACAATGAATCGCCTAGGGCTGTGACAGGGACATTTTGCTCAATGCTCCGCTGCTGGCAGGAGCTGAAAAATGGGAAATCAGAGCAGGCAAAACACGTCTCTGCCACATGAGGCAATGTCCAACCCTGGTCGTCCTCCTTCCCAGCTGGCACAGTGATGCTAAAGGCAGGAACGGAGCCACAGCAGCAGGCTCATGGAGGGGACACATTGCCCTGCCAGCACTCGTGTTTAACGGGTAACACCAAGGAAATGCCACAAAAAGAAAGCTTTTGTTTCAAAATTTCCTGTTGAAGAAAAAAAATCCAAGAAAGACATAATTTCATCTCTTCCACCTAATAAACAGTGAGTGCTTTCACATCAGCGTTGGGAACTCAAGACACTCAAACAGTGCAAAGCAAAGGTACGAAGGAGTCTTGAACGATTTCCTATTACAGAATAAGGATGAAACCCTGATGCCATCAAAGGTAATAATTCAGGATTTCCCTCAGGGAGGTGAAAGTCATTGTCGTGTTTTTAAAATAGTTGCAATTTTCTGTCTCTAAATAGCACAGACTACAAAATGTATTGCAAGGGGAATATAAAAATAGTCAAACTCTTCAAATCTTTTAATTCAATGAGAATGTAATATGCAATTAAAATTAATTATCTCATAATCGAACCGTAGACACTGATTATTGCATCATTTTCATAAGAGACATGCATCTTAACTTGCATAATTTCTGGTATCGCTGCGGAGTGAGCTCAGGAAAGAATCTGGGCCCGAATGTATTCATGCCTTAGCACTCAGAGAGAAGCAGTCGTGGCTGGGTATGGCTTTTCCTCCGCAGAGTGCTTGCAGCACCTCTCTGCGAGGCAGAGCCTCTACCCTTGCCGGTGACAAGTAATTCATTCACTCCTACCCAGAACCACCAACTCCAATCTGCTGCCCCCTTTGTCACTCCCATTCACTGTCACCTTCCTCCCAGCTCTCAAGTTGCTCCCCCTGAGCCCCTTCTGCCTTGTTGTGGCCACCCCCGTTCCCCTTCACCCTTGGGAGCCCTGCGTCCCTCCTCAGCTTGGGTGAGGGCATAGGAGGGCCCCGTGTTTCATGCCCCTCCAGCCGGCCTGCAGGCGGGGGGCAGATCCAGGACTGGGGCAGGGCCTGCAGTTTCCTACCGCTGCGGGGCAGAGCTGGGTGGAGAGGGGATGCACCCTGAGGTGGCAGACTGGGGGCCTTCTGCAGGCTCGGTGATCCCGGGGTGGGATAGGGCCCTCTTAAATTTATCCTCCCAGGACACTGGTGTTTAGGCCAGGAGCATCATGCAGGCCTCTCTCCTGGTCTGTTGCATGAAGGGCTCTCTGGGGTGTCACCCCAGCCCAGGTTGGTATATGGGATGTGTGGGACGAGCTGCCTCTGCAAGGGTAGTTGGTCACCGAGCTAAAGCAACACATCTGGTTTTTAAGTGCTTACACTTTGGTGAGATTTGTCCTAACTTCTCAGAAAAGGTGCTGGCAGAGACTTGCTTCATTTTGTGTCTCATCTCTGCATGCTTCTGAGTTAGATAACGTGGGCATCTTGATTATGAGAGCAGTCTTTGGGCCTCTCATGTCTTCTGGTTCCAACCAGGCTTAAATGTCTGCCATTCTTCAGCAGGCATCCTCAGGGGATGACAACTTCAGAAGAGCAGGGGGCTCTTGGTTCACCACCACTCTCCAGAGGTTGTCACCATGTGTCCCCTGCCTACCCCAGGCTACCTATTCTGAACTGGTGAGATTTGCACAACCACATTGACTTCAGTTGGTTCATGTTAGTTCTGTCTTCTACATCTACATATCCATTGTTCTTCTGAAAACAGGTCTTAAGAAGTATTCCTGTTTTCAGACTTTTTGTTAAATGCAATGGCAACTGGTAGCAACGTGTGTTTCTTTGGTGTCATAATTCAATAGTGCCAAATCTGGAGAAGGACTTGGTTCTATGGCCTGTTTGCAGTATGGACTTGTGGCGGGTCCCTGAGTGGCCTAGGGCTTTGGGGTGGATCTGTCTGTACCTTCTCCTTATGGATCAGTGGTTTTTTTTTTTTTTAATTTTATTTTTCCTGATGTTCCATGTTGTTATCTCTGATTTTGATTACACTATTTTAATATCCCCAGACTCATTTCCTTGAAGGTGTCCAGGCAGCGTTCACCCTCCCAAGCATTCCTTTTCCCACCTTGTCCTTCAGAATATATCTGCCGAAAGTGGCCTTTTGTCTCGGCATTTGCAAACATTTCTGTACAGTTTTTCTGACGGCATCCACTTGCTCAGATCTCTTTGGCCCCTGCTGACTATTGGGAGGTGTGTGGTTAATCAAGGCAACTAAGTGCTCTGCCTCATTTCCATGTTACTGGGTGGCACAAGCCTCCTTCAAATTGCTACAGAGTTGTGTACTTCTTCCCTGTGTGTTGCCTATCCTGGGTGTTGGATTTACATTTGTGATTCATTGCTGCACTGGATGAACATCTGGGCAAGCCTTGCTATGTGCACTAGGAATCTTTCTTTCAATAATGACATATAAACCAAAAAAAAAAAGAAAAAGAAAAAAAGCAGACAAAGAAGAGAAGTAGATTTGCACATTATTCATCCTGATAAATGTAACTATGAAATGGCTTTTTAACTTTGGACACAGTTGGAGCTTTATAATAGGCTGTCAGTGAAGTAACACCTGTGATCCTAATGCCTGGGTCTATTTTGCTGATTTTAGCTATAAATTCGATTTCCAGTGCTATGGGGATAGCCCTGGATGTGTAGATGGGAGTGAAGGTTTAATTCCCTCTGGCTTTGTCCCTTCCACCACAGTCTCAGGTTTCTCCAGGCCATCTCAGTTCTAGAAGACATTCTGGTTTTTGCTTTCATATGGATGACAGTTTCAGATTTGTCCACGTTTTCTTAACTGTGCTTATGCTTGATAGCATACTTGTGTCCCAGTTAGACACAGAATTCATTTTGTAGTTTAACTTTTTCAAAGAAAACAACTGTCAAATTACTCTTCAGAGGAAAGGAAGGAAAGGAGGATGAAGTGGGTGGAGTGTAAGTAACAATTACTGTAGGCTGATAATATTTAAAGATTCATACCAGGATGTATTTCACGGGCCATACATGTACGTAACAAATTCGCCTACTCTATAATCCTTCTTTTTACTGACAACACAACAATAATCTCTTTCCAGAATGGTGAACTGCAGAACATTTTTCTCCTGCAAATGCTGCATTTGAGTTCAAATAACTAATGTGAAACATTATTGTTGGAGAAAGCTGGCAAGCCTACTGAGCAGGCCGGTGATTTAGGCATAAATCCCTCACTGAGGGAAACTTCAGTGCCTGCTTTCTTTTGGCTCTTAGACTTTGATTTTCAAACTGAAGGAGGGTACACCCCCATGGCACTGCAACTCCAAAAGTTGCTCCGAATCTGTTGAAATTTACTCATATTGGCATATGGGAATGGGAAATGTAATTTAGGAACCTCTTCTGCAGACCTCCACTCCAGGTATCAAGAAGACAAGGAAGGCAACTCAAGCAAGTCATGCCTGCAGGACTGCATATCTGTCATTATATAATGTAATACTACCGAAATATGTTTTCAAAGTAGAATAATCCTAAGATTTCAAGCAAAGCTTCCGTCTATTTCTCCACACATGGGATCTATAGCCAGAACTTGTTTTCACATTTCAACTGAACAATACTTTTTGCACAGGAAAGCAAGGAGAAAAATCCATCCGCAGAGAAAGAACAATATATTTTCTCTTTCCTTCATTTGAAGAGATTTTTTAATCCAGGACTATAGCGGCAGGCTAATAATAGAAAGCAGTTACAAAACGCACCACCTTTTCCCAGAAGATTCTGGGAAAATTTACTGTCTAACTTTTGAAATTGTCTGCTGTTCTGATGGATCCCAGGCCCTGGTTACTTATCCAGCACAACTACCTTTTAAACAGTTCAAAATAATGAAATAAAAACTTTGGGCGATGCCAGAAGATCTGTAAGCATGTGCTCCCTTCCCTTGTCCTATACCCTTTGGAAAACTCTCACCTAGCCCAGCATTAAAAATCGTGACTCAGGAGCAGCTCATGCCCCAGCCCATGCTCTTCCTTACCCCTCTGTGCTAGTGAAATAGCAGAGGTGCTATGCCAGTGTCAGGACCCGTATCCCTGCGCATGAGCTTTCTGCTGGGAGGATGTGGGGCGGGGAGGAAGGCTGCAGTCACGGGGCTGAGGCCAGCACCAGCCTCCCCTCCTGGGGATGCACACCACGCGGGAGATGCTGGAAATCCTCCGGTGCCTCTCAGCTGGGCACCCTGCATGCTGGTTAGGGATACGGGCACCCTGAGGCAGCTGTAATTTAAGCCCGAGATGCTCAGGACAGACAGTGAGAGCTGTGTGAGTGGCGTCCTGCTGAATTCCTTTCAGCCTCTCACACTGAACATATCTCTGCAAGAGAGGGAATCTGGATCACCAGTTTTGCATCTTTTAGAAGAAAAAAACAGAGAGAATTTTTTTTTTGTCCTTGCTTTTTCCCCACTTTGATGTTTCCTTTATTATGTAGCACCGGGTTTTGTATTTTCCCTTTTTCTTGTATTTCGAAGAACCTTAATAAATAAAAGATGTGAACACAAAATTGCTATTCAAATTTGATTGTCTCGAATTATGTCTACAACTAAACAAAAATCTAGTGATCTGTGATTTTGTGTGATGAAGGCAGCTCAATGCTATTCAATCCAGTAGGAGAGATATAAAGAAACGAAGTATTAAAAAAATACCGACGACCAAAGAAAAGAAGAAGAAGGGAAAGTGTGATAAAGAACAGCTTAATACTTTAATGGCCTGAAGAGATTTTTCAACAAAACCATTACTAATACCTGTTATTCTTCTAAGCTCAGTTCTTACCATCACAAAACCATTAGCTCTTTGGTAGTCACAATCTTCCATATATCTATATCATGTCTTTTCACTGCTTTTTATTTGTCTTTGTCTTCTTCTGCTTGACTGGTAACATGCAGCACCCTTGAGCTGTATACTTATTTCCAGAATGACTGCAACATTTATAAATACCTACTCGGCACTGAAGGAGACAAATAAAAAAGAGATGAGCTTCACTAGCCGGAGTTCTGAATTGCTTCAGACAAGAGAGTCTGTCAATGAAGTGTTGTGAAATAAAAATATTGCTGGCAGTTTTTTGTAATGTTAAAGAGGAAACCTCTGGTTATACTTATGATAACAGAGATAAAATTATTATTAGAATTGCTTTTCCTCTTGCACTTTGATGAAGTACTAGAAGAGTCGGAATGGATATTTTCCTATAGCAGCAGAACTGTGCTCATTACCTCCCAAACATTTTGTCTTGAGGGGTGATTTTGATGAAGATTTAGCAATGTCTCTTAGCCCTGGGAGGGGTATTGGGGCATTCCATGCTGTGCCTCCTGTTCTGGGGGCAGACAAGCCACTCAACTTGCTGCATACACTAGTGTGTGAAGAATTGCAGTGACACTCGTGCTGCCAGGTGCTGTGGTAGCCCTGCACATCCCATCCTTTGTCTGAAGCAGCAGCAGCATGTTTTTTTCCTCTGTGATCTCAAGAAATAAACACTGTGTGAAGTTGGTCTTCATGCATAAACACAGTTTAAACTTAAAAGCTTAACAAAATCCTACCTCTCTTTTAAATCTTGCTTCTCGTCAGTTATTCACAGTATTGAGTATGCTCTTTATATAACAACAACAGCAACAGAAACCACACAAAAAAAAAAATCAAAGCTTTCTACAATTGTGTGGAAGTCTGAGCACTTATTCCTTCAGCTCAGGTGTTTTTTGAGATCCACACATCAATTCATCCAGGGACATTCCCATCACCTTGGTCTTCAGTAGAGACAGACAAGTGATGGAGAAAAGATCACAAGGTGAGCTGTGTTCTAGATGCTTACTCCAGTAGCATTTCCAGGAGTCCACCAAGGATTCGGAGCATGACAACTCACTCTCTAGGAATTTGTCAAAGTACACCTGCTAATAGAGCAAATCAGAATGAGATTATCTGAATGTGTTCACAGCAAAACAGGAGTTGCATGACACTCAGCAGCTGTAGCTTGGGGTGTACCGAGTCCTTCTCCAAGGACTGTGCTTTTAAAGCCTTTCTGGCACAGGTAGCTTTTGTAGGGAATGTAGAAATAAAGCACCCACTTTGTAGAAGCTGATGGAAAAGCCTTTCGTGTTCAAGTTCAGCTTGGTCTTGCTTTGGAGATAAGAAGGTGGTCAGATGGCATTGTTGGCAGTCTGAAGGTAGGGGGTTAATCATGAGATAAGAGACCTGGTGCTACACAGAGGGATGGGCTATGTGATGGTGAACCATAAAGCTGAAGACTTTTGGTCAATGAGTAAAGATAGATGGCAACAGATATTGCAAATTCATGGCTGTAGCGAGAATCCAAGAGAGGTGGTGTTGCCACCGATGTCTTGAACGGGGTCAAGGCTCTGCACCAATGTTTTGTGAATGATGGTTTTACTTGTGTAGCAGCTTAATGCTAGTGGAGGGCAGCAGAGAGGCCTGAGAAGGGCACTGCTGGGGGCTGCAGGGATGAGCTGGAGGGAGGAGGAAGGCGAATGGGAGAGAAATCGGGTGGGCAGAGGCCCTACACTGCCTCGCCCTAGGCTGGCTGTAGGAGCAGCAAGGAGCAGACCTAAGGATAAAGGTTGAGGAAGACTAGGAGAGGAATGGTTAGCCCCTATGGGAAGGGGTAGCGTTTATATTCCGTGTTGCCTGTGGTCATGCTAAGCATCATCCTTCCAGCTTTGGCAATACAAGGAGGACTTGGCTATCGACCATTTAGGTGGTGCATGACGGATAATCTTGTTTCTCTGCAGTACTCCCTACCCAAGCTGCTTTGCTCAATTAAACTCTGCTCAGCAGAGACTATACAAATCTGCTGTAAAGTTCATGCCATGACCACATTTCCTATCAATTTCTCCACCGGAATGTATATTAATGGAAACATGGGGATATATTAATTGTACCATTTTGAATAAATGCAACCTTAGCAGAGTACATTTTTTATTATTATTTAATAATTATGAGTTCAGGCTTTTCTTCATTTCCTGCTGTGAGCTTTTAAAAGTCACTGCAATGCTGAAACATAAATAGAGTACGTGATGTAACACTTTGCCTAGGCAAATATCATAGACATTTTTACCCCAGGAAAATGTAATGAAATTAAAAATAAACATTCAGCTCATTTGAAATTTTGCTATGTTGAAACCCAATACAGGAAAAAATAAATCAAGATGGAATGATATTTACTTAAAAAAAATAAAACTAACATTTACTACGATCTGAGTAAGCAAAAAAATGAGAAAAAAAATCCTCAGAAAACATGAACATTGCATTGTTTAAAAAATCTTTAAAAATATGGATGAAAAAATATTTAACCTGCTTATCTCAGTCATTCCATTTAGTATGTAACAAAACCCAGGTCAGATGATAATCAAAATATACCATTGCATCAAAAAGTCAGAAAGGGAGTCCAGTGTTAGCAATGAGGACAAGGCCACTCAAAACAGATGGGTTATAATCGTTTACTTTCTCATCCCGTGGCCAGAAAAACCCTTCCTCCTCTCCTGTTTGATTCCTTCCTATTTTCTTGTCTTTACATATATTTTTTTCTTTTATTCTTTGTCTTCCTTTCTTAGCCACTTGCCTTGTTCTGACAATATGATTACTTAATACTTACCTGCCAAATTAACTGACTTATTTTACCAACGAGTGGATATACCATTCCATGACACTCGGTATTTGACAGTCCCACAATCTTTTCTATGTCCATGAGGTATGTGCTAGATGGGAAAATTCCAGTAAGTATAGTGGGCTTTTTCTGCAACACACTACTGTTACATACCAGCATGAACCAGTATGTGTGTTGATTTGCCCTCTGTGTTTGACTTTTTAAGGCAATAAAATGTGAATAATTAAAAAATCTATTACAACCCACTCATCCTCTCTCCTTTATTCCAAAAATCACACCCAACTGACCTCTTACCGAGAATGCGGTTTCATTCGGCAAGACTCTCTCTTTTCACAATGAAAAGAAAAAACCCTATTCAGCTAATTGAGCAATTTGCTTAACTGGATACACTGTAAAAATGTATGGTGAAAATGCTAATGTATTAAGTATGAGTGTGTATTTGTATGCATGGGGACAAAGAAATGCTATATAACTGCTGTAGCTAGAATGCTGCATAAATACCTGAGGCAAAACAATTGTTATTGGAGGTGTATTTTGAGGTTTACCTGCTAAGAGTTGTTCATTGTCAATAAAATTGAAGTAAATAAAAGGAAATTGCTTAACTTTGACCTGAAGTTTATTGCTTAAATTTGACCTGAGATTTATTTGTTGAATGATACATCCAGAGCTTGGGGAACCATCTTCTTTTGCTTTTTATTATCACAGTGCTTAGAGCCTAGCCATGGATCTGGATACCTCTGGTGAGCACAAGAAGAAACAAGAAGGGGGTTTCCTATGCCAAAATGTTTACCCTTGTTTTGCCAGACAATGGCCAGAGCAGGGGACACCTGTAACACTATGACAACGTTGGTTGTTGCAGTGAGTTGCAGCACAACAGATGCCCCAAACTGGACAATGTTACACAGAAGAAGATTTGAGGGGGGATGGTGAGGGAGCTTTGTGGGTGACTATCAGGCATCCTTGAAAGTTTGAAGGAATATTAAAAATCATAGCAGCTACTCATTTGAAAAGCTGTCAGGTGGATGACAGAGGTTGCAGTTGCTGGCTAGTAAAAGCAGAAGGTCACCTCTTGTGAGTTAATGAGAGATGGTGTGAATGTGTTAAGCAGCTATGAGGGGGCATGGAGTTAAGTCTGGCAGTCTTTTCTTGTTATGATAGAATTTATCAGTTCCTTGGACATGCCAGAAAAGGAACTTAAATATTTTGATGAGGAATAAGGAGTCAAAAATTGCACTCAAGTGATCATGCATAGGATATGGTCATACCAGATGGCCAGGAGAGATTTGGTAGACAGGGTAGTCACGTGCTTTAAGACATCTGTGAAGTCACTGGTCACTTTTCAATGTTTAACAGACTGCTGCAAAACCAAAGCTACAGAAATGATTGATTCCTTCCCCTTCAGCAACAGTACCAAGGATGTGCCTTCCAACTCAGGCTCTGAGCACATGCCTGGGAATGCAAAATCACAGGTCTAGGCAGAGCTGAGGTACAGCAGAAAACTGAGGCAAGGAACATTTTAGGGGCCACATCTTTGGTTTCTCTTTTCCAAGTGGAGGGGGCTGAGGCTCACCCAGGAGCTACTTCTGTTGCACAGGCTTTTTGTGTAGTAATGGACCACGTGGGGGTGCTAAGAGCAGGGCTGGAGTAGAAGGAAGAGAGGCCAAAAGGAGACTTTTTAGGAAACGGCTACTGACTTTGGTTGCTTTTAGTTCCTGAATTTTGCAGCAATGCTGAATGTATTTACAGCGAAGAATGCCCTATAAGGGATTAGGTATTTGGGACACTGTCTGTGATATCAGTATGCCTCCCACCTTAAAGCCAGGATCATTTTGCTATATAGAAAAAGCAACATCAGGTCAACCTTACAGCAACAAAAGGCATTGGGAGGGTGAGCGGTGGAGGGGAATACCAAATTGGAATTGGGAAGCGACTGAGAGACTAGGATGAGATAACAGACACCTCTTTATCTTTACCTTTTCTTATGTCTGTGACTGCTTTCTTCCACATTATAAAAATGAGGCAATGGGAATAGCTCAGCAGTGTGTGACATTTGAGTTTTCTTAAAATACAAGGGTGTACTGAGTTGCTAGTGTGGTACAGAGTCTGCAAAGCTCGTAAGGCTTTTTAAGATTCTAAATTTATCTTATTTTTCTTTCCTTTTTCCTTACACAGTCAGGACCTCCAAATGGGGTCCATCATCCCACAGCAAGACATGCCTGCTACTGTTTATCATCAGTGACATCCAGATTTATTTCTATTTTAACACAATATAGAGATGACAGGATAAGGTTTGCGTTTGCCAAGGAGAAAGCCAGAAATCCCCAGATGTCCATGACTAATAAAGTGAAAGTATGGTTGCATCCTTCATAGGAGGATTTCCAGGAAAGGTCTCTGAAATGCTCTAGTAGAAGATGCTACATGGCAGCATTAATTTATTAAGCTTTCTTTGTCAGATGTAATGATTTACACACAGTTTATAAAGGGGCAAGCAATAGCTTACAGAGGCGAAGCAATTTGCCCACGATCCCCTAAAAGGCAGCAGAATAAGGAAAGCACAACCTCTCTCTGCCCTGTAATAGCCCCAAGTGCACAAAATTTAAGCCAGGCTCAAAAAGAGAAAATTCCCCCACTGGGAAGTTAACAATGGCCACAGACCTCCAAAGAAGCACTGAATCTAAGAGCGAGGGAGTTTTTCTGTCCAGAAGCCATTTCATTACTAGCCAGTTCAAAACCTCTTTTATATGTAGTGGGCAGTTTATGCATGTTGTGTGGGAAATAAGGAAATAGGTTTATTTTTCTTCTTTTACCTTCTCTCTGCACACACTAGCAACTGTATGGGCAGGTATTTGATGATAAATGGATTGCCTCTCTCACACAAAGGTTTTAAATAAAATGTCTTTCTTCTGACTAAAAAGTAGGTTAGTCAATTTTTAGTGGCTTTCTCCTTCCACTGAAAATCGTCAGCTTATATTTGCTGTAAAAATGACACTATCATCATAAAAGCTCTTCCTGTTGGGATTCACTGCACCATTTAGACCAGATAGCAGTGTAAAGTCCTAATGGAGAGATAAACATTTGAGCATCTTTCCTGATACCGTAATTGCCACATTTAGGTGCTGCTGTATATGAAAACAGAAGTACATAGAAAATTTCCTTGTTCGTTCCATATGCTAGAAATTTTACCATCCTGGCTCCATATGTTGTTTGTTATATATGTGTGTGTGTGTGATACACACCAAAGCAGACGTTTCCTTTCTCTTTTTATAGTGAAGGAGATGTTTTCTGATGTAAAATGTAACTTCCATTCCTGTTGCCTCCTGGAAAGAAAAACTCACATTAAAAAAAATTAAAAAAAAAAAAATCTGCTGAGAGAAAAGCCAAGAAAAAATGGCTGCAAGAAACCGTGAAACTAGAAGTTTCAAAAAAAAAAAAAAACCACAAAAAAAACCTGATGCTAACAGAGATGAAGTCTAAAGCCAGGAAGATGTTACAAGCCTGGTATGCAGCATTCAAGACTCTCTGATGTTTGTTAGCAGACATAGACACACCATGTACCAGAGAATTCTCTTCCGTACTGAGACAGCTGGTCAACCCTGCTGTGCCTCTTTTCTCTGCAGTCACTGTTGGGAAAAGCCACGGCTTTAGCTGGAATGTGCAGATACAGCTGAGAAGCTCAGAGGCTGGCACAGGTCACCCTGGAGGGGGCCCATCTCCTCACTTTGCTGGGTTAATGCACTTAGCACCCTGGCTCGGAGAGCTACTTGCAGTAGCCCCCATTATGTGCAGCATCTCTCTGGAAAAGTGTCTGGCTGTATTGGTGGTGAAATTTGGGTTTCAGAAAGTGGGGATTCAGATGGGTTCTCCACTGAAGGCACATATTTAGGGTAAGCTTAATGCAGGTGCCCTAAGGAAAGAACTTGAGAGATGAAAGTAAGGAAAAGGGTGCTTGGTGGGAAAAAAAATACCAAATTACACCCACAAAGGGCATTTGTAACATCAGAAGGTCTGAGTTTAGGAAAGTACAGATTGGGGAACATATTTTGGTGACCTCTTCTCCCAGAGTAATTGAAAATTATTCAGCTCTGTTGAGTGTAACTGCCAGTAGCTTCAGATAATTGAGTTCTCTACCCTCAATTTGTTTGCCTGTGTTTCAGGCTTTGAAAAAAATAACACTTAACCTTTTATTGTTTATTCAGACTTATTTAGATGTCTGTATCAACTATGTACATCTCTACTGAGCTCTGGAATGAGGTGAGTGTCAATAAAAAGCAGTTCAAAAACTCTTTTTGCTGGGGTTATTACTGACAGTGTAAACATTTTGAACCATATTGGATGTCCCTGATTATGTCAGCGTGTGGAACAGATGTGGCTCTGTTCCTCTCAAAGGATTCCACACTTGTTTGTGTCAGGCTAAGATCCTGTGTGGGACAGGTGCCTGAAATTATTATTCAGGATTTCACCCAGAACATGAAAAACCCTAAAAGGGAAGAACATTGGAAAAGTTGAACATCAGTCAGCAGAGTGTCCTTCCTGCAAAGAAGGTTTAATGGTATCCTGGGCTGCATTAGGCAAAATATTGCCAGCAGGTGGAAGGAGGCACTCCTCGTTTACTCAGCACTGGTGAGGCCACACCTGGAGTACTGGGTCCAGTTCTGGGCTCCCCAGTACAAGAGAGATCTGGACATACTGGAGAGAGTCCAATGAAAGGCCACAACAGTGCTCAAGGGACAGGAGCACCTTTCCTGTGATGATAGGCTGAGAGGGCTGGGACTGCTTGGCCTGGAGAAGAGGAGGCTCGGGCGGATCTCATCAATGTCTATAAGGACCTGAAGGGAGGGTCAAAAAAAAAGAGGGAGCCAGGCTCTTTTCAGTGGTGCCCAGTGCCAGGACAGGAGGCAACGGGCACAAACTGGAGCCCAGGAGGCTCCCTCTGAGCACCAGGCAGCCCTTCTGTGCTGTGCGGGTGAGGAGCCCTGGCACAGGCTGCCCAGGGAGCTGTGGGGTCTTCTCCTTGGGTATCTCCAGAAGCCACCTGGGCATGGCCCTGGGCAGCCTGCTCTGGGTGGCCCTGCTTGGGCAGGGGTCAGAGCAGGTGAGCCCAGAGGGCCCTGGCTCAACCATGCTATGAGTCTGTGATTGTGCATCCTGCCTCTTACCCCTCTTATTCTAGTATGTCTAACTGAATTTTTTGGTGTGTAAACCTTAAGATAACATCGCAGTAGTAATGATGTAGGTATATTTGTTTTGTTACACCTAAAGTTTCAGACAGCACTGATTTATTTACTGGTCCACGTGACTTTATTTTTCCCAATGTCTTGACACCTCTGCAAAGCCAATTTCTTACTCTGCTGACCAACGTGTTCTCCTAGCCTGCCAGAGACCCCCTGAATAGTGCTGCTGTTACTAGCACTGATGGGTTACTTCTGACTGGTGCACCATGTGTGAGAGTGCCAATTTTGATATAGGTCCAAGATGGCCTTGTATTTTTTATTCTTGAGACTTGCTCCTTAAATTGGGCACCAGGCAGCAGGCATTGGATTGCCCAGGAAGGAAAGTAGTAGGTTTACAGTGCTTGGCAGGAGATTAAAGAGGGCTTATGGACGGGTGAGGGCAGGGAGGTGGAGAAGATCAATGTTGATGTGCATGTCAGGGATAGGGGTACATCATTTTGCCTGGAGAGTGAGGCTGGATAACAACCCTAGAGCTTTCATTCTGTTTAAAATGTCTCAAATTCCTCAAGGTGAGAACCTGCCCTGGGAGGACCTGGCCCTTGTTCGAGGATCTCTGACATCCTGCAGTGCAGCTGAGCTAGATTCATGTCCCTCTGACTGGAAATATGCAGAAGGGGAAAACAAAGTCTTTATCACAGGCTGCTGAGGTGCCATGGAGCTACCACCATCACTGAGGAAAAACAGTGGTACTCAAACAGTGTGTGACCTCCTTCCCCAAGCACGTGCTCTCCCTACAGGCCTTCACAGTGGGCTCAGACGCATGGAGGCACAGCTGCTGCCCAGGCCACAGAACACAAAACTGCTGTGGGCTCCTCTGTGGATACAGTGCAATATCAAGCGTTTTCATTCACATGTAAATCCAGTGACTTCAGGACTCATTTTTGCCATCTGTGGCAAAGGATACATGTACAAGCCATAGGAGTGTACTTGTGGAATGGGGAATACAGAAGGAAAAGCTTGTGCTTTCCCCTTCAGCCTCTGATTTCTGCATTTTTAGATTTTCTGGTGGGTAGGGTATGTCCTGTGGCAACCTTCATGGTCAGGCACAGCAGCTTTTGGTGCACTGAAAAGAAAATTATGACTATCCTCAACCTCTACTTTTCAGAGTAATTCTTGTCCAGAATAGCTCTATTGTTCCTCACACAGTAGAAAACTGTTGGCTTTCCATGACTTTGGCAGGGTTGTAGTACCTCTGAGGGTGTGATTTTGCTTGAGACTGTGTCTGTGAATAACCTTTCATAGGCAGTGATCTTGCAAACATTTTGGCATGTCAGTATTCTTACAGGTTTTTCCATGCATGAATGTACATGACTGTTGGAACTGAGGGCTTATGCACAAAGATGTTATTGTTTGCAAAGGTAGTCATTTCCCTAGTGTAATGTCAAAAGCCTATGCTCAGTCTGGATTGTTTTCTACAGTTCTGGGGGTTTATCAAACTATATAACTTCCTAAATAGGACCGTGTGTAGCAGTTTCAGAGATTCACCTGTCTGAAAAAATTAATGTTATTATGCCTTTACAATTAAAAGCAAATTGGACTTGTTTTTGCAAAAATGCCTGTAAGTCTCTCTTTTGTTTTGGCTCCATAATATATTGTACATTGCATGTACAATGTTCTTTACATATGTGCAAGGTACGATACCTGATGGGAAAAAATAATCCAACCCTTCTACAGTTGTACAGTCCTTGACTACCTCTCAGTGGAGGGCAAAACATGTATGTACTAATAAATAACAAAGATGGGCAAGCCGGTTTCATGTTGTCCTGAGTCTGGAGTGTTTGTCTGGCACGCTTCTTTCATTGGTTTGCCCATAATTTCCTACAGTCGCAAGGAAACACCTATAGGAAATAGACTGGCCATAGGATGCAAAGATCACTGTCATCTCAGCCATTCATTACTGCCTGTCATATTAGAAGAACTGAGGGTTACGACAGTGTTTCCTCCTTAATCAGCTGGAAGAGAAGGGGCCTCCCAGGCAGGTGAAATACCACTTACTTTCCTGTTACGAAATGGAATGATTTAGAGCAGTGCCAAGCCATTAAAGATTTTGCAGTGTTGCGGAAAGGTTGCAAGAGGCCACTCTGTTGCTGACACAAACTGGGTGAGTTTAAAGGCCAGATCCTCAGCGGGCGCAAACTGGCACTGTTGAGTTGACATCAGCTAAGTGATGGCACTGTCGATACACCCCAAGGAGCCTTAGAGAATTAAACTCAACCAGAAGGCTTGCAGCACTACAATTACTGTTCTACTTTCTCAAATATCGATGAGCAAATAAGCAAAACTCATTTGTTTATTTTTTCTTTTCTTGTTCTGTTAGTGAGTGTAATCTAGCAGAACCTGATTTTGTCCACTGCAGTACAGCACATTATCAAGCCTGCATCTTTCTGTCCAGCCTGCTCACTAAACTGGGCACAGTGAAGGCAAGCTCTGAATGCAACTAGGTTCACATTTAAATCATGTCTGAAATTCTACAGTGGTTTGCTTTCTTTCTTTATTCTGTCCTTTCTTCCTTTTCTTTCTTCCATTTTTGTCTAATCACAAGCCATAGAAGCTTTTTACGGCCTGTTCTGATACCTGGAAATACTATGAAGCTGCTGCTCATGATGAAGTTCGGGTTGAGCCTGGTTGGTAGGGACAGGTTGAAAGAAGTAATCTAAATAAAAGTGCATGGCCTCTTGGACCCAAAATTGGCTGGCTTGCCAGTCCCAATTCATTTATCTCACACACACACAAAAAAACAAACAGAAAAATCCTCGGCAAATTCCTATCAGTTTCACTGGGGTCATTTGCTTCATTGGCTTCCACTAAGGATATCATTATGCTCTTTAGTCCTAACCCAGTCCTAACCTGCTCAGCTTTCTAAATAGTTATTTTAATTAATCCCCTGTCTTTCTGATTGTGAGTGCTATGTATTGCAAGAGAGATTTTGATGCAAAGCATCACTAAATTAATTAGTTTTGGCCCTGATCCACCAGATTTAATGGGGGTATTTACACGTTCAAAGGTAGACAACTGTTGAAGTGCCTCATTGAATGGGGCACTTCTCCCTTAATGAGAAGAGGGCTAGGCGGCTTGGCCTCTGGCTGATGTGCAAAGTTAGTGGGGGCACTTTTTGCCTCGGCAGACAACCTCTGGTTCTGGTAAGCACTGGGTACATTTTAGTTATACCTTGTGCAGAACTGGAATGCCTTGAATAATCTTCATCTTAGTTTTCTCACTCCTTCTTCCCTGTATTACCTCATATTGAAGAAGTTCCCACTGAATTTGTCATATTCTCTATGCACGTCTCAAGAAACACACTGGTTAAGGCTGTATAGTTTCTAGCTTGAAAGGTATGATCAGTGAAAGATTAGATGCTGTGTTCTTAGCTGAATTAACCCTCTCTGCTCAGGGACCAATACTTTTTCTATTGTTCCTTTGATTCTTGGCTAGGATCTTACCATTATCTTGTAGACTGTGATTAAAATTGGTGCTGTCTTTGAGTTCTTGTATGATGATAGTGTATTCCACATCAACAGACATCACTTGTTAACTTTACATCAGTGTATATGTAAGAGAGAGCGAGGGGCATACATTGCCAACTTGGCGTTGGTTCCTCTGGCCATTTAGGGTACAACACTCCACCCACTGAGTGGCTGAAGCTCTGTGTCCTCTTTTAGTAAGACTCTGTCCCTGCTGAAATTCTGAATATTTCCCACGTACCTCACTAAAGCCAGAATTTTATTCTGTGAATTTTCATGCACTTCTGTCAGAATAGGAGGATACTTCTGCCCTGCAGCACATGCTGAGATTCAGCAGACAATGCTGCAAAGCCTTTTAAACAGCCACTCTTGTCTGTGTACTTTGCCCTGGCAGTGTAAGATGCTACATGAGTTTCACAGGTATATGTTATAGGTGAGGCATTAGAAGATGCTGAACCCAACCCAATAAATCTCAGATGTACAGATCACAGACCTCAGATTTTGTCCTCAGGCTAGGAGGATGGAAGCCAAAATGACTCAGGTAGAATTGCAACTTATTTTATGAATTTTGTATTGGTAGGAGTGACATGGTCCAGCAAGCTGAACTGCCAGGTGGTAAACTTTATTGATTTTTTTATTTCCTAGTACCCCAAGGTTTCCAGACAACTGAGGTAGATAACATCACAAGTTCAGGATGCCTTTCTGCTCAAGGCAATTATGATGCAGTGCTTCATCTGGAAAAGATATCTCTGATGGGTCTGTGATCCTGTCAGATTCATATGGCTATTCAGATTGTCATCAGAGCCTTTGTGAGAGCATAATTTCATCTTGGAAACCAAGACCTTCAACCTGTACTGAACAGTTTTGCAGGGAGATTCCTGCCTCCCCTCCAAAATAAGCAGTAGTGAGGGTAGCAGTGAGTCACTGCGGGTGAGGGGTTCTGCCTCAGGGAGAGGAACAACCCTCTGGTTGTCAGAGAATCACTCTCTAGCAGCAGTGACTTCAGGCTACGGTCTCTCCCAGTGTATCTTCCTTAGTCCAGGATTATTCTAAACCTAAAAACAAAATGAAAATACATCTGTGCACACTTGATGGCACCTAAGTCTTACCTGTGGCCAGTTGTGTGTGATAGAAACTGAAGTACTTTTTGTTTTAGGTGAAGAAGCAAACGGTGAAGTCAAGGTGCAAACGAACCTGGAGTGAGGAATACCAAGGAATCACAGCCAGTATTGCAAGTATTTTCTCTCTTTTTCTGGAAGGGATATGAGTGGCAGTATAACACCCGTGCAAAAAAAAAAAAAAAAAAAAGTGAACATTCATCCTGAGAGTCCGTTCACATAAATACAAGTTTGAAGGTCCTGTACTAGACGATCCTATTTTTATTGCAATTATGATTTCTCCGCAGGGTGCCCAGGCCCTGCTAGCCCCCGAACCACAGGTCACAGTGGGGTTATTTTTTCCCAAAACGTGGATCTTGATCCGGAGCTATCGGCATGAAGCAGGCCGTGTCCCCGGGGATGCGCGGGGCGGCCGGCCCAGGCGGGAGCAGGGGTAATGAATACATCGCAGCCTCTGGTGGGAGCCCTGCCACTGTTAAATTTGTAGCCAATTAGCAGTGTTGCACAATTCCAGCAGAGTAACACCAGTCTCTATAGACCGGGTATACAGGGAGAAATTAGTTTAGACAAATACCTCTTAATCCCTTGCTCTTGGCTGGTCTGGAGCGCCTACTGCTAAGTGCTAATAGCGCGGGGAAATCCCAATTCCCAGTGTCAAGGGCTTAGAGGACTCAGTCTATTAAAGGGAGACATTTATTTCGCATTAGCTTTGATCGGCAGCTCCTAGGTGAAATCTCCCCGAACAAACAAACCGCGCGGGCTCCCCCTCGGGGTTTCACGGGTGCCGCCGGGGCCGGCACCCAGCAAAGGCCAGGCGAGGCACGGAGCCGAGCCGGGACAAGCCGAGCCGAGCCGAGCCGAGCCGAGCCGAGCCGAGCCGAGCCAAACCGAGCCGATCCGAGCCCACCCGACCCGCGCCGCCCGGCAGCGAGCTGAGGCAGCGGCGGCGGCTGGGATGGCGGCGGCGTTTGGGCGATCTCGCGCTGCCCCCCGGCGGCCATTAGCGGCCGTGCCGCCGCCCGCTGCCCCGCCGCGGTCCTTCTCCCCTGCCTCACGGAGGGGGCACCGCTGGCCCCGCCGCCACAGCGGGGCCCGGGGCAGCCTTGGGACGGTCCCTGGGGCCGTGTGTGTGTGTGTGTGTGAGTGCGCCGGGGCTGCTTCTGCCCCCGCAAGCCCCTCCGCGGGAGCCGCGGGGCAGGCCCGGCCTTGCCCTTCCCGTGTGGAAGTGTCACCACCTCGGGGCAAAGGCGGTGGCGTCGCCAAGGGCTTCAAGGGGGAAATTACTCAGCCAACACCACTGCTCTGTCCTCGTGTCGGGTGGTTGGAGACTTTCCATGGCATTAACGGATAATATCTCGCACCTGGGGTTGCCGTGAGGCGCATGAGTGTGTTTTTAAGCCTCAGCCTCCCCACGTATTCTAGATGCAATTTGCCAAATGATACTGGTGTATAAATAAGCTAACCATATAATAACACATGAAAATTGCATGGGAAGCTTCCTGTACGCAATTATTAGGCCCTTGTAACATTATAACATTATTTATGTGCTCCAGAAACTTCTGGGACGGAGGGGAAATTGCACCAACAGATGCAAAATAACTTAGGAATCTACCAGCGTTTTCAGACCACAGAGTGGCATGCAGGGGAAAAAAATAATGTATTACTCCTAAACACTAATTATTTGCATGCACTGGGTCTTGGTCCATAATTGGAATGTGAGCAATCTGTACATATAAAATGTAGCAATTTCTGTACTTATGCAAGTAGCTGTTATCTAAAAATTACATAGTTTGCTACTGTGTTAACTTTATGACTGCTTCTTGGCATTGCTTGGACGCGCAGTACCTGCAGAAGGCACCTGCTGGGTTTCTGAATGCATCAGGTACATCCTAGCATTTCCGTGACTTTGGAGGAATGTTAACAGCATGACAGTAGCACAGCAGGCTTTGTGGAAGAGCGGCGGGGAGGGAGGATGAGCAATGACGGTTACATTAGGGCCACTTTGCCAGTGTCTAAAATAATTTTACAGATGAAATACCCATATATTAAGCAAGGATGTGAGGACGGAATGAGTGAAAGTTGGTTTCCTAAGAGGCCAGCTCGCAAGTACCCAATTATTTTTCAGCTGTAAATAGCAAATGTGGCTTAAAGGTCCTGATTACCTCTGAGGCTATATATATATATATATATAATTATTTTTTTACAGGGAGACCTTTGCAGCTGTGTGATGGCCTCCTAATCCAGAGATTGGTTATTTGGGTATGCTGCAGTTCTGGTCACCTTTTCTGTCCCCCTAGGAGTTTATCCTTGGGGTTAGTGCCCATTATGTTGTTTCCAGCTACATTGTTAGGAGCTAATAACCATGAGCTGCCTCTGGTCCTTCTCCAGAGGAGCCAGGTAGGCCTTTCTGTATGATGGGGCCCTAGCTCAGCTCAGAAGCAGGGTTACTCTACAGGAGGTGAGCCTGGAGAAGGCTTCCTGCCTGCCACCTGCTCCCACACGCATAGGCCTGGCGTACTTTCCACAACAGGGGTTTGTTGTCAGCTTGGGGTAGTGCAGGGACAGGACTTGGCCATGTGTCATGTGTAGTTTTCTAATGAATCAACACCTTTGAATGAAAGAATATATAATGAAAAATTCCCCACCTGCAAGGTGCTTAGCACCATGTCAGTGGGAAAGGTGGAGAATACTGGAAGATTCTTGATTGTTGTAAAGATACCCAGTGGTTAGAGTTAGAGGAAAACAAAGTTCACATTGGAAATAGGATGTGGAATTTTAACTTTTAATTAACTATTCAGATACATCACCAGGAGCTGTAGCAGATTTTTTTTCCCCATTGCTTTTAAGTTTTTACGCGAAGACTGGATGTCTTTGTAGAGGATATACTCTAATCCAAATGTAAATTGTTGGGATCAATGCAAGAATTACTGGATGAACTTCTCTGGCCCTTGCTATGCTGCATGTCAGACTAGACAATGCTAACAATCACTTCTGGCCATAAAAATGTATGAGCAGTAGAAAATTATAAGTTTGTGAAGAATAAAATGATAGGAAATTAACTCCATAACAGAAATATTTTTGCCATATAAACTCCTCTTTGGTTGCATTATTTCAGGTTCTCATTGAAAGCAATGCAGGTTTGTAGTTGTATTTTCACACTTAGGTCAAAACTGAGGGACTGACTTACAGTGAAAGATCTGTCTGCCCGTGTTAGTTTGCTATGAAGTTTTTCTATGGAAGAACAACTTCGTGCAGCCATTACTTTTACTCAATTCATTCAATTTTTGGAAACTCTCCCGTTGCAGACATAATGAGATTGAATATGTAATTGACTGTGCTTTTTTGATAGCTGAATGGTAATGAGGGTATTTAACCCTCTTAGACAACCATCTCACAGAATTCAAAGGAGGTTTTCAAAGGCTGTCCATGTTGGCCCAGCAGTCCTTGGACAAACCCCTGACTTCAAGGGAAACACAGTTGACTCCTGTGAGAGCTTGCATTTATTTGACATGCTAAAAAAATCTCTGGAAGTGAATGAGATGTGGAAGCAAGGGCAAATATAATTCTCCTGTGACTAGCTAAACTGCTGACTTTATGTTTTAAATTCGCTGGAGCAATGTGTGTACATGAAAGTGAGTAAAACAAGAATTCGTATCATGGAGCACCTTTTTGCTTACTGCATTTCCTGAAATCTATCAAAGGAAGGAATGGAAACGAAAGCTGACTTCTTAGCAAATTAATTTTATTTTATTTATTTATTTTTTTAATAAAAAGAAGATACAAAAGCCCTAGATTGCTATTTTTTTTTTCCTTGCCTTCTCTCAAGCATAACTCCTGAGGAAGGACTTAATATGCCTGGAGCTGAATTATGTCTTGTGGTGTTGCTTTATTTTGAAAGGGTGGAAATTCTCAAGCCTTCTGTTTCTACTCTGGATGAGGTTAAGGAATAAAATTCTTGTTTTGCCACATTTCTTTGCGTTGAGATTTTCAAGACCTGCTTCTCTGTCCAAACAGAGGTCTGTCCCAAGACAAGTTCCTCTCTTAGACCTTTTCAGTGGGAAACCATCTGGGCTGCTCACTTACTCTTAGCTAAGAAAAAGAGGCCTATTTTCCAAAACTCTTCCACAACAGGAGATATATGAAGAGAACTAGATACTTCTTGGATGAGATTCATCTGAGCCATTTTTGACTGCTATGTTAGGATGAGGTAAATTATAACTTGGAGAAATTTCTCTACAAGAGACTACAGACTACTAGCTCAGCTGTATGGGTCTGCATTGTATTTGGCATTGGCCAGCAAACATTGACTGAGAATAAACATGGAAGAATAGAGGAGGACAGAACAGAAAGTAATATTTTCAAAAAATATTTAACAAGGAAAAGACAAATACTTACAAAGCACAAGTGTTGTGGGAATTCATAGAAAAAGGAAAATAGGAGAGGAAGAAGGAAAGAGCAGAGGGCAAAAAAGACAATGTAACTCTTTTCCTTCGCTGGGGCCCAGATGGAGAAAGCAAAGGTGGCTATGTGTTTTCTTGTAGTGGTGCTAGCTGAAGTCTGGCCAAGTTAAGAAGGTGATCACTTGTTTTCAATTGAATATAACACAGTGGTATGGCTTGGAAAGCCAGTGAATGTTGAAATCTTATTAAGACATTGTTTTTGCTCAAAGTACCTTCTTTGATACTGCCTAAGCATACTAGTGTATCTAGCACTCGTATCATGGCATTCCAGTGCTGTATGTATACCTACTCACTTTGCCCTGCGTTTCTCTGGGAAACAGCCAATTTGTCTGTACAGCTGGGGGGAGAGTATGGGAAGAGATGGCTATTTCGGGCATTTCAACCTGGTGAAATAACTGGAGGGAAACTACCTCCTCCTCCTCTACCCCAAATTCAGTCCTGAGCTGCAGCTTGCCTGTACACAGCAGCCCCGGACTCAGGGTCAGCTTGATTGTACTGTTAAACTTAGAAAGCTGTGCCTGACACAGTTTTGACCTGGGATGACTAATGTTCTCCCAAACAACTTTTAGACACTTTCCTTGCTTTCAGGTCCAAGTGCCCTTTAGCCATCAATCAGCTGAGAATATTTTCTCTCACATTTTTTTCTGAGATCCACATATTTAGGCTGTGTCTCGTGTTTCCTTGCAGGTTGCTGTAACAGCTATGCTTTCTTTTCCCTTTCACAGACTTTCAAACCTCCTGAGAATCAGAACAAATTCCTCAGCCTTGGAAGCACCTCTTTGTTTGGACAGTCACACATAGTGTCAGTGCGTGGCTATTGATTCAACATCTCAGTGGACAAAAGGACCATCCTAGGTTCTTACACTTTCCTTTAAATGAAAGTTGTCAATTAGGCCCTTCAGCTTCAAAGAAGTTTAAGCTGACCAAACAATCTGGCACCTATTCACTCACATAAAAGGGAAGAAATCAGAAGAAGCAAATATTGCATATTAAACCTCCTTGTCTATGAAATCTAAACAGTTGCCAAAATCCTCTGGTTGTCTCTACATCTCAGATACCGTCTAAACTCTTAATTCCAGAAGCTGAAGTGTGCATTCATGCCAGCATTGTCTCAGCTGCAGTTGAACACTGCAATGACTTTTAATTTGGCTTCTTTCTTTCCTCTCTTGTTCCTTGACCCCGGATCTGTCAAAATCACTTTGCTTATCTACCACTCTGTGTAGTTCAGCCTTTTGAATTGCTCCATTAATACCTCTTGTTTTCTTTATTTTCTGTTCTGTAATTCTTCACCTCACGTCTCCAGCCAAGCAGACATTTTTTGTCTTCTTCTCTTACCATAATTCCTTTGACCTCTCACTGCTCTGTTGGATCCTGGTCATTGATGACCAGAGAAGGATTTTGACTATATTTAGCCAGGAACTGGAGTTAGTCCTCCAGCCACCTGCTTAACATTTCCTAAATGTTCATCTTTGTGCCTTTTTCTACATTTGCCCCAGCACACAGAATACCATGGCTATCTGGGGCAAGACATGTTTAGTCCATTAGGGCACCCTAGAATTTACAGACCTGATTCACATATCCAAAGCCTGTCTGTGATACACGGGGAAAACTAGATATGCAAAAGAAAGACTGCTGAAAATTGACTAAGATTATCAAGAAAGTAGGTCCTATATTTTCTGGCTGTCAAGTCTGGAACTGTTTCCTGAAAAGACAGGCAATAAGTAATTTTTAAATGTTTCTCTAGGGATCTTCTTTAAGATTGTGTAAGACCCTTTTCTAAGTCTGCATCCTGCCTAATTTCTGGCGGAGACTTGAACCCATGTCTCCTGCAGCTCAGGAATTGTCCTAACTCACATTATCTCTATTTTTTGGCACATATCTCTCAGTCTGTCCTGCTGAAAACTTTCCACAGCTGTATCATGAAATGAAAATGTATGGAAGGACATACTAGCCTGGGTAAGCTCTGGCTTTGTTGCAGAGAAACTCACAGAACAGGCCAGCAAATTTTTGCAGAACAGGTTTTGGTTTGAAAACTCAATGCTCTATAAACAAGTCCCCTTGCAAAAGCAGGATCTACCTGAGCGTGGTTAGTGGTTCAGGCACTGGTAACCTTCACCGATAGCAATGTAGCTGATGTACTCCTTTGCCTACCTCTGAGTGTCCTAACCACCTCTCTTTCTAAGTTTTCTTGAATGCCTCATTATATTCTTCTTTTGCCCACAAGATATTAGCCCATCCGAGGGATGTGTGTGTGTGTATGTGTATACATCTCATATTTTCTTCTTTTTTTTTTAAAAAAAAAAAAAGGAAAAAGAATCTGATGTGAGAGGAAAGTAGATGAACAACTTGGTGCGGAATACAGTGTATGTTTATAGCCAGCCCTGTTTGACTGTTGCTCCAATAATCTGTCTTGTGCAGATTTTCTTGTAGAAATAAATCCCTTCACTGGTTCTCATTCTAGTTCTTCATATAGTATAAGGACATGCCCTAGTCTGATATGAAATCTTTGAACTTCTCAGTTGCACCTCCTATTACTCAGGTAGTGAAGATGCAAGGTTCCACTCTACAGCCCTCGTGAGTCCTACTGTGACAATTTCTGCAAGGGCTTCCAATTGTGCACGTGCTCTTAGGAGAAGAGGCTGAGCTGGTGTGGCTCTCTTGGGCTCCACCTTGCCTAACTCCTTGTCACAAACCAGAGGCAACCCTAAATGACTCGGGGGAAGGTATAAGGAATCCTCCTTCAGTCTGGCCCTGAGGAAAGAGGACCACATTTTGCCTCCAATATTACTGAAAAATAGTTGAAGCCCTGAAGCAGGAAGGTAATTAGTTCTCTGAAATTGCTGCCTTTTTAATGTTTTTGAGCATTTTTAAATCTAAAGAGGTGTCTAACTCTCTACTAAGTCCTGCTGGATTCACTATGTCATGTGGTCAGGCTTTTCACATGTTAATTGTGTGAAAGTGTGTCTCCATTTTTATGAATTTTGCAAAATGCTTACATTTTTTTGTGAAATGTCTCTTTGTTCTTGCATTATGATAAAGAGGGGAGGAATAAAAGTACCTCGTCTATCTTTTCTGTCCTGCTCCTTATTTCCTCTACTTTTGATCATTTCCTCTTTTATTCATTTCATCTCATCTCTTAGGTAAACAGTCCAATTCTGTTCCATTTTGTTTCATTTCTGAGGTTTTCCATGCCCCTAATTATTCTCATCACCCATCTCTGAACTCTTTTTCTATCTGCTATATCCTTTTTTGACATTTTAGGTGCAAATTGTTGCAGGTGCAATTTAGATCACTTAGATGTCCAAGTCCCTGACTTATGGATGCAATCAGGGACTCAGACATCTAAGTAACTAGATTGCAGACACAAATAATTACATTGCAAAATGTGTCTGCAAGTTCTGTGCCCATGAGAAATGTTTAAAGCTAGACTAAAGATCAGAGCCTTAATCACAAGCAAAATATCGCCACTACTCTTTAAAAGAAAAATGGACTCCCTCTCCTATTGGAACAAGGTACTTTCACAGAAAAAAAAAAAAAGAAACTCTTACTACATACAGTCATATTATAAGTATAATGATGAATAGAATAATCAATTAGGAAGACATGGAGCAGCACCACAATGTCTGAAGATCTTACTGGGAGAGAAGAGCACATGTGGCCTGAGTTTCCATGATAACTGACATTTATTGTTTGCATGTTTCCATCTCTAAAGATGACACTTGACTTTGTTTCCCTTGTAGCACTGAAAAATTTCTTACATTTGTCCAAAAGAGGAAGGTCTAAGAGACTTTGTCCATGTCCATGACCCAACATTTTAGAAAATTCAGTCTAAAGTTATTGAAAAAATAGGCACAGAACAAGACTTAATCATTCCTTCTCCCTGTGAATTAAATATATTTCTAGGACAAGGATTCAGCAGACTGCAAAACTGAGATCATGTTGTTAGGTGGTGCTGGTGGAAAAGCTGGATAGTGAGCTGATTTTTTGTAAGAAACAACAATATTTGAAGGAGAACTTTATTTCCTAGGTTTTTTATATTCCTTGAAACAAAAGTTTTTGTTGTCAATTGAAAAAATGGAGCTTCTCTTTCAAATGTATGACAAGAAGTTCTCATGCTTTTCTGTTATTTCTTCTGAAAAGTAAAAAAAAAAACCACCAACAGAAAAAATTTTATCTTTGATAAAGGTTTATAATATTCAAAATTAATGGGAAAAACCTGTTTCATTTCTTTTCATTTAACTTTCTTACTGATTTTGGGTTACAACTACGTTGGAAAAGAAAACAAAAGATAATAAACAGCAATAAACAAATACTTAAAATAGGAATCGGGATTCTAGAATTAGATGTAGTGGTTAAGTTTCATTTTAATTTCATTTCATTAAGTTTCAATTTTGAAAATTAAGTTTCAAATTCAAAATCATTAAGTTTCAATTTAATTTCATTTTAATCAGTAGACATACATAAATTCCAAAATATTCTGGACCTGTAATGCTACTCTCTCCTGTAGACTATGAGCAGTGGAAGAGGAGAGGAAAGCTGGCAGGGTAAATGTGTAATAGTTTGTGGGCAATTTCAGCCAGCTTTCTCTTCCTGCCCTCCCAAGTGCTATTTTAATTCCTGGTGTATGTCAGTCCTCTGTCTGCTGCAGTCCCACTTGTCTGCCTCCTGCCAGCCAGCATTTCTAACTAATGGATTTTGGTTATCTTATGAGGCTTATTAGATGAGGCTATTGGCTAGATATTACCGCCAAACCTTAGTATGGGCAAGAGAAAAATAAGTCAATTCCCAGTAGGAAATAAACTTCAGATCTCACCAAGCGTGCTTATAGTACAATTTATTCCATTCCGTAAAGGAGATTATATTCTCAAGAGTATTTCTCACTTAGCTCAATGCCATATTATTTACTAATGGGTCCACATTTCAGATAACCTTGAAGAATTATTTATCCTTAACTATGTGCTTCTTGTTACACACATAAGAGGACTTACACACAGAGGAATCACTTAACTTTAATTAGACAGGCCATATTAAGTCCCTGAAAATGAGCATTCTATCTATAATTGCTTAAATATTTAATCAGCTCCCAATCAGAAATCCTGTTTGGATAGGCACCCACAATCCTATCTTCTTCTCACTGAAGACAATGAGAAAACTCCAAGTAATTTCAAAGGAAGCAGGAACAAACTCAGTGCAAACACAAAGGATTTTTTAAATTAAAGCAAATAAGCTCATGGAAAGGAAGAAAAACTGCACGGGCATTTTCAGTGCACTTTCAGAGTGCAATATCCCTCTGAAATTAACCAAGTCAGTGAGTTAGGCTAACTGGTTTGACTTTGAACTTGGGCAGAAGGAGAAGCAAGAAGTACCCAAGAGGCAGAAGTTGATGTTAATTGACTCTGAGCCCTACAGCTGATTCTTGTGCTTGGTTGGTCAGAGCTCTGGAAGTTTAAGCTACTCTGCATGACTTTCCAGTAATGGGGCAATGAAAATAAAGACCTCTATTTCCATAGGTGGAGCAAGGTAGGGTAAAAGTGTCATTAGTATCACAAGACCGGGACCCAGCAACTTGGAGGCAGCAAGCATTAGCTTTAACAATCATGTCCTACTTGAGATGGGTGCAGCTGTGTGGGTGCGACCTCCTCTGCTCTGCTCAAGATATGTAGTGTGTGGTCTCTCTGTGGCTCCAGATGCCATTTTTGATGTTGCACTAGGATGGTGGGCTACAGAAAGGTCTTACAGACCGTGCTGGTCTTAGCTGTCAGCTGAGAGGGAGCCTGTTCTCTCACCTACTTGCTGAGATGTGTGGTTGTCTGTGTCCTACTGGGGACATAATATCTGCAGTATGTGCAGTAAACATTGCATGAATAGCTTTGCACAGCTAGAAGGACCTGCTGCTATAAATGCTCTTATGCCTGTGCAGGCTCTCCACGTATTGACCTCTTCCTTCCTTTCATTACTGTGGCACTGAGGAGTCCAAACTGATGTTCAGGGTCACAGCCTTAGTGCACAAAGATGATCCTTTGGAACTCACAAACAGAGCAGGCAAGGGCTGTGTGAAAATTCAGTCACGGTGGCTTTTGGTAGATATTGAAAGTCTGATGTTAATGTGTTCAGAGAGAGAATTTCACTGAGAGGCTGTAGCACTTCTAGGACTGTGATGTTGAAGGCATTATGGATTGTTAATGAATAGGTAGAAATTTAGACCTTGCAAGCAGTGGTTGCCAACCAGTGTTCACTTCATCCCTCCACTGCTGTCCTACTCTCCCCATCCAAGTACCTCCCTCACTGCTGTAGATACCATATTTCTCTAGCAACTATGACTGAAAGCCATTTTGAAATGCATAAGGGACAAGAAGGTGAACTGAAGTAGTCACTGTGGATTTATGAAGAGGAAGTCATGATCAACCAAGCTGATAGCCTTCTGTGCTCAAATAGAAGCTTGTGGATGAGGAGAGTAGTAATGGATGTTGCTTATCTTGAGTTTAGGAAATCTTTCAACAATTTGTCTCATAACAAAGACAAATTGATAAAGTATGGATTAGGTAAGTAGACAGTGGAGTGAACTGATTTTCCTTCCTAATTCCTAATTGTGCAGACAGCCAGTGTCCTTAAGCCATGGCCTGTGCTGGGTGGAGAGGTCATGAGATGTCTGGCAGTCTGTAAATCTGAACGACTCTGGAAGGATGTTTATAGGGGGTAGAAGCTCCATCAGATGACATCACAGACAGCAGTAAGCCAAGGGTAGCTGGATGATAAGCCTGTCTTGTCTTGTTATTACAGGCTTGATGGGGCTTTGAGCAACCTGCTCTAATGGGCAGGGTTGGAACTGGGCAGGGGGGCTGGAACTGGGTGATCTTCATGGTCCCTTCTAACCCAAAGCATTCTGTGATTCTGTGATATTCTGCAGGCAGAATGCTCCTTAGACTTCCCCAGTTCAGGGCACCTCTTTGTCCAGAGTCTCGTGTGTCTTCTACAATCACATCTGTTTTCACGGTACTTTCAAATGTGGTAATGTATGCTAGATATTTCACTTGAACGTTGATTTGTGGCTTTTTTGTGCCATTGGCAAACATTAAGAACTGAATAGTTTTGGTGTTAACCCATGGAAGAATTAATCTCAATTATTTTCTAATATCTTTATTCAAGATCAAATCCTGGATCAGAAATTTTTCACTTTTAACATCACATATATATATAAATATAAATATTCATTAAAAGTTATTTCATTAACACTTTTATGACACAGTCTGTAGACTCACACAAGAAAAGCATGAGGTTGAGATTTAGCTTCTTGTTCTGTAGAGACAATCTACTCCTTCATTCAACCTACCTGTGACTTAACACATGCTTATCTACATACACAGGCTGGAAACAGAAATCTAGAGTAGGCCACAATAATTTTGCCCTAGAAATGTATATTTTACACTTTGACCATAAAATAAGTAAGAATGAATGGAAATCTACATAGCAGGCATCTAAAATTAATTGAGGTTCCCTCCTACCTCACTTTCCCCCCAAATGGCTATTTCTCTCTCAGGAAGAAACATCTTTCTATGCCTTCTATTCATCCAAATGGCTTCAAACACCTGACTGTACTTTTCTATGCATTTCAAACATAGTCAGTCTTTGAAACAACCTTCTGAAGACCTGTTGAGGTTTTGATGGATGTGTGGCAAAGCTGTGGGCAGAGCTATGTGGAAAGTAGAGTTTTTTTGTTTGTTTTCTCCCAAATTTACAAGCACAATTTCAAATATAACTATTGATTTCATTGATTTAACAAATCTCAAAAGATTTTGTATTATATTAATTGTTTTTATGTCTCTAAGAAAGTTGCGGGGAGCTGTGGGTTGGCCTCTTCTTGCAGATAACTAGTGATAGGACTAGAGGGAATGGCCTTAGGTTGTGCCAGGGGAGGTTCAGGTTGGAAATGAGGAGACATTTCTTCTCAGAAAGAGCAGTCAGGCATTGGAACAATTTGGCCAGGGACGTGGTGGTGTCACCATCCCTGGGGGTGTTCAAGGAAAGGTTGGATGTGGTGCTTAGGGACATGGTTTAGTGGGTGACATTGGTGGTAGGGGAATGGTTGGACCAGATGATCTTGGAGGTCTTTTCCAACCCTAATGATTCCTATGATTCTGTTCTATACTACCATTTACTTAATATCAGAGAATAGTAGAACTATAGAATGGCTCGAGTTGGAAGGGACCTTAAAGATCACCTGGTTCCAGCCCCATGCAATGGGCAGGGATGCCACCCACTAGATCAGGCTGTCCAGAGCCTCATCCAACATGGCCTAGAACACCTCCAGGGATGGGGCATCCACAACCCCTCTGGGAAACCTGTTCCAGTGACTCACTGCCCTCTGAGTGAACAGTTTCCTCCTAACATCTAATCCGAATCTCCTCTATTTTAGTTTAAAACCATTCCCCCTTGTCCTATCATTATCTACTCAAGTATAAAGTTGCTCTCCTTTTTTATAAGACCACTTTTAAATATTGAAAGGCTGCAATGAAGTCTCCCTGGAGCCTTCTCTTCTTCAGGTTGAATATTCTCAGATTTCTCAGCCTTTCTTCATAGGAGAGGTGCTCCAGCCCTCTGATCATTTTCATGGCCCTCCTTTCGACCTGCTCTAACAGCTCCATATCCTTCTTGTGCTGGGGCCCCAAACCTGGATGCAGCACTCCAAGCGGGGCCTCATGAGGGCAGAATAGAGGGGGGCAATCACCTCCCTCCACCTGCTGGCCGCTCCACTGTTGATGCAGCCCAGGATGCAGGTGGCCTTCTTGGCTGCAAGCACTCACTGCCGGCTCATGTTGAGCTTTTTGTCCACCAGAATCCCCAAGTCCTTCTCTGCAGGACTGCTCTCTATGAGTTGTTCCCCCAGTCTGTGCTCATGTCTGGGATTGCCCCAACCCAGGTGCAGCACCTTGCACGTGGCCTTGTTGAACCTCATTAGGTTCACGTGGGCCCACTTCTCCCACTTCTGTCCCTTTGGATGGCATCCCTTCCTTCCATTGTATTGACTGCACCACTCATCTTGGGGTCATCTGCAAACTTGCTGAGGGCACACTCTATCCCACTGTCTATGTCACTGATAAAGATATTAAAGAGCACTGGTCCCAGAACAGACCCCTGAGTGACACTACTTGTTACTGGCCTCCACCTGGACTTAGAGCCATTGACCACCAGTCTTTGGGTGCAGCCTTCAAGCCAATTCCTTATCCTCTGAATGGTCCACCCATCAAATCCGTATCTCTCCAATTTGGAGATCAGGATATCATGTGGGATCGTGTCAAAGGCCTTGCAGAAGTCCAGGTAGATAACATTGATCAGTCTTCCCTTGACAACTGATGCCATCACTCCATCACAGAACACCACCAGATTGGTAAGGCATGATGATTGCCCTTGTTGAAGCCATGCTGGCTGTCCCAAATCACCTCCTTGTCCTGCATGTGCCTTGACATTTCTTCTAGGAGGATCTCTTCCAGGATCTTCCCAGGCACAGAGGTGAGGCTCACAGGTCTGTAGTTCCCTGGGTCGTCCCTTCTACCCTTTTTCAAAATGGGAGTGATGTTTCCCTTTTTCCAGTCACCAGGGACTTCACCTGACTAAGTATGTTTAACAGTTTCATTGTATTCCCTAGCCAAAGAGCTTATTTTATTATTTATTTATGTATTTATTTATTTTTAATATTACTGAAGGAAGATTCCTAACAGCTTGATGCCTTTACAAAGTACAGGACTTGAGTCCTCATTTTCTCATCTCCTCTTTGTGAAGTGGAAATATTGTTGGTCTTAGCTCCCTCTTTTTTCCTCCCCTTTTATCTCCGCTGTTTAATATTTTCGGTCTCTTCAAGGTCTGTTTTAGTCCTCACTGCTCAAACTAGGTACACTCTACTGTTTACCATTACTTGGTGTCAGTTCCTAGCTTGGCAGCTCACCAGGTTCTTCGGTTCTCGCCCACACTTTTGCCTTGCAAGGACAAGGTCATATCCAAAGCTTTCCTGCTTCTTGCTCTGCATGGATTTCATGGCCACAGAGATGGCAACGAAGGCTTCATAAAAATCTGTCAGATCATGAAGACTTCATAAGCACACATCACTGCTCTCAGAAATAATATTTGGCAAATTTCTTTAAAAGACCACAGAACTAAATTTCACATATTTTTATCTAATGCTTCAGAGGTAACTTGAAATTTTATAATCACCCTTCCTCAGAAGGTTGGAAGAAATCCCTTCAAACATTCATATAATTTCAGTCTGTCTTATGTTCAGTAAGGAATTTTTCTAAGGAAAATTTATAAAGGGTTTTTCATGGAGTCCTTAAAAGCAGAAGTCTGCAATTTACAATAATACCAGAAAACCAGGGACCTCAATTTTTGTGTTTTCCTGTCTGAGCGTACAAGATATTACTGTGGTTTTTAGACTTTTCTTTTTTTTTTTTTTTTTTTTTTTTTTAAAATGAGTCATGGCTATACTTTGTAAACCTGGTCCTATTCAGATGAGGCCTGAGCCTTCTGTGCTTGATTACTCTCCCCCTAGTTAGAAGCCTTAGACTCCTTGCATATTCAGTGGCAAGAGGGAGGCAACATGAAGGGTGGCATAACCTCACCACCATCTACAGCACCCTGTGTAGGACTTTCTTTTCTTCATTGACTGTATTGAGACAACAGTGTCCACATGCCTAAACTGGACACCTGGGTCAGGTGGGATGAATTTTTACCCTTTAAAATCATTTAGCATTTTTGTGCCTTCATTCTCGCCTGGCTATGTAAGGAAGAAGGTAATGGGAAGGTTGTCTGATTCCCATCCTCAACTCAGCCCAAGAGAGCTGTAACCATTCCAGCCCTCTGGATCTGACCCCTTGACTTAGATCTCCTTCATCACAAAGTGGCTTGTTACTGCACTTGAAGCTGGCTGCAGTTTCGCAGAATGGCATGTTGCTAGGAGTGTTGCTTCCTCCCCTCTCCCTGCTGTTGGCAGGTCTCTTCTGTGATGGTTTGGTTCCTTCATTCTTAGGGGGCTTCTTGCTGGCTGAGAGGCGGATGCTGCAAGCCTCCCCCTTCTGTAGGAACCCTCTTCAATGATAAGCCCTGTCTGACTGAGACTGCTAGTTTTTTTGTTTTTTTTTTTAATGGAGAAACATTTAAACAGTGGTTGCTGTGTTCAGGTTTAGACATGAAAGAGGCCCTGATCTGACTGAACCCACTTTAGGTGTGCAATTTCTTCTTTGTTGCTCTGAAAACAAAAGTCAGTGATGGAATATGTGTGTCTTGAGGTTCGGACAATGGCAGAGTAGAATGTCATGTTAGAAAAAGCAGTGAAATTCATCCCCGGCTATCTAGCAGCCCTGTTTTGTCTCTAGTCCTCTGTCTCTTTATTGCATGGGGCTCTTATTAATGAATGCTTTTTTTTTTTTTTTCCTCATACCAACTCGGTTCTTTTTGTTTGGTGGTTTTGTGTTGGGAGAGGTAGGTTTTGTGTTTTTTCTTCTGAGTCATGCAGAGGTCTTGGCATTTTAAGCACTGTAAGGTTGAATTAGTGCTACAAAGGAAAGGTTTTGTGTCTCATTTACTTATGATGAACTCTTTTCTGCTCTGCAGAACCTATTTTGCCTGAAACATTTTTATTTTTTTTTAAATAGAGTAATATTTTAATCTTGTGCTTTGGGCCCTTTTAAACCTGATTCTATTTTGTGCTCCTATTATCCCAGTAACAGTCCAATTAGGAGTGGTTAAAAATCAAGATATTTATTTTAATTGCATGCTTATCTTTTGAGGCTATATTGCAGTAAATAAGGAACATTTGAACAAAAAAAACCTAACATTGCAACATGTCTTGTCACATTATACTTACCCTACACCTGATTTCAAATGTAAATTGCACAGCATTTAGCTCTAATGAAAATACTCTAGTGAAGGAAATTGTTAAGATTTTCTGGTGCTCCCCTAGGGGTAATATTAAAACCTCCATTACTAACATCTCACTCTGAGAAGACAAAATGTGCACTGAGAATACAAAAGCTCTGTTGGCATCTAAATGTGTGCCAATTAATTCGCAGTTACAGACCTGCAGATCTGTATGGAGATGTAAAAATAGGACCTGGGAAAGCTATTTAGATCCCTGTATAACAGGGCTCCTTGACCCTGGATTTCTAGTGTTAGTTTAATCATGGCATTCTGCTTTCTATTTATTTATATAGTTGCCTCAATGAACAAATTAATAATTATACAGCACATTGACAAACATGCCGAGTAATATTTGCCAGATTTTAAATTAATTTAATTCAAGGGCCACTTCATTTACAGGATTCATAGGCACATCAAGGAGTAGCTTTTGCTTCATTGCTATTCAGATTACACCAAGTTTTTTCATCGCTTTTCTCTCTCTTTTTTAGCTCTCTCCCCTCCCTTCACCAAGGAAGACAATTTAACTTGCTTTTCCAAATAGGTAGTTACTTTCAGGCAGGTGGAAGACAGGTAAATGATAGACAAACAGAAATGTAGATAAATGCATGGGTGACATACATTTAGAGAGATAATCATTTTTATTATGAAAAAATGAAAACAATTAGGTAGCACTAACACCTCATCTTTATTTTCCCATTACTTCCAATTTTCAATCTATCTCCTTTTGTTTTTCACCTGCAATTTACTTTGAAAATTATTTTAATTTCAAGTCTGTCTTGTGACTCAGTGGAGAAGTGTTTCCATGTTGAATATCAACTCAGTCACACAGAAGTGCCGTACTTTGTATTGTCTGTCAACAGAAACTTGATATTAGGACCAGCAACTGGCTTGAACTGCGGTATACTGAATTGCACCCACACCTGGGAAATGTATGCCCTATGACAGGCATGTCAAACTCCTTTTAGTGAAGATTGTGTCCTATGACCAGTGGGAAGGAGATGATCATCAGTTTTTAAAAACACCCCCCTTGCTCCAACGTTGTCAAGTAAAAGAATATTCCAAGAATAGTACTGCTTTTATTTTCTAGTCATCTCTTGCTTTATTTTTTTCCCATTCCATTATTCTTTTGTAGGAAACAAGACAAATTGGTAAGTGAAAAAAAGATTTTTTTTTCCTTAAGAGGTGTCAGATTGCTATATTGGTCGGTACACAGCAGGGTTCTCTGCTAGAATTTATGAAATCTTGGAGATATTTCATAATTCTTCCATATTTAGAAGAACGGCAGTGCTGGGGAGATTAGTTCCCCCTCATTATACTTTTTCTACCTCACACGATCTATGTTTCCACCTACTTAATTGCAGTGCCACCTCCCTGAGATGCTGGCACTTACATACAGGTGTACATTCAGTGGTAGAATGTGACCCATGAAAGCCCCTTTCATTCCCTTTCTGATGTCACATAATTTGTACCAAAAAATCTCTTTCTCTACAAAGGACTGAGCCAGGCCCATGAGGCACTCCACTCGGCTGGTAGAGCAGCACGGCAGAACCTGACCTAACCTGACCTACCCTGTCCTCCTACTGTGTTCCCCTGACCCTCTGCTCCCCACAGCACCAGTGCTTCCAAAGAAAAACTCCACTGAGGCTGGGCATCCAGACCTTCGTTCCTGCGCTGAGCACCCACTGCACCTGTGTTAGTTGCAGAGTGCATATGAAATAGTCCCTTGGTTCCCAGATGCTTGGTACTTTGTTAATCAGAGTTAACTTAATCAGCTGTGTTTGCTCTCCTATTCTTAGGTGACTAGATCTAGCCGCAGGCATAGCAGCACTTCTAAGAACCAGATCCTCAAAGGCATAAAGTATGAATGCAACTAAGGAGAGCTGAGTCCTAAAAGGTATGGAGAAGGGATGCTCTATTATTATATTTAACTTCAAAGATGTAGCTAGATAGTGAAACTGAGGCCAATGGATGTGGTTCATCTCACCCAGCTTCCAGAGGGAGATTCAAACAGATGCATGTGGTTGTCTATATGTGAGTGAGGTGCCTTGTCTTCCACAATGGATGCTGGAGAACTAGGACCTCATTTGGCTACCTAAACATAGGCCTTGAGAGCTGTTCCAGGCTCTCTAGGATGCTGAAGACCTCTGCGTGAGGCTGACACATGTGACAGAGGCCCTAGGGAGACACATGTCCTTTAGCACCTTGAGGCCAGGCAGCATATGCTACGGTAGCTCTAATACTTGTTTTGGGACAGCTGCATCCATGCTCCACTGACTAGATCTGCATGGACTGTACAGAGCACCACAGCCACCTATAAAGTCCTACATATTGGTGCCTAAAATGAGGTGCCCTAGCCTGGGGTGAAACCCACACTAAATATCTACTTGTAGGCAGAGACAGCCAGATGAAACTCATCTAGCGATGCCAACAAGGAGAAAAAGAATTAAAGGAAGAAAAACATAGTTGGCTCTTTTACCCCTGGCTCCACTGAAGGCTAAATTCAGAGGTGAGAGTCCCTCTTGTGATGCATGGATCTGCCCGGAAAAGAGCAGTGTCCCAGAAACCATTTCAGGAGTGACCAAAGGGAATGGGATTGAATCTGACAGTGACATTTGAACCAAATGCTTATTTCTAATTTGTGTGAGGTCCAATAAAAGGAGGAATAAAGCAGCTAGCAGCAATTAAGGTAGGTAATATGGAGATAAAAGGAGCTTGTGAAGAAAACAGAAATATTTTTATACCTTTAACGTATATTGCATTTATGAAACTTGTGAGTTATCAATGGATTGTAAGGTTCTCCCCAGAAACAACAAGGAAATAGCTGTTCTTCATGTAAGACATTAACAGTCTCTGACTCTTACATCTGAACAACTTTTCATAGGTAAAATCACTTTAGCTGGCACGATTATCACTGTTCACTGCTGTATTCAGCATGCTGCTGAATGTGATAATGAGTGATGTCTTTTTTCCATCACTTCAATGCAGGTATGCAATTTATTCCGCCAGTAAACACTATTATAATGTAAAATTTATAATACAATATCTCTCAATGCCAGTCAGAGTGATGGTTTGAAGGAACTCGAATGTGTCTGTTATGTATCAGAGCAAACAAACCCTACATTAACAACAAAGTTGCTTACTTGGCAAAATGGTGCAGCTGGCTTGCTTTGCTTGCTGATATGCATATATTGACAGCAACACTGCCTACTGTATATCTTCACGGCCCCATATTCTCTCAGTCTTTCTATACAGTCCTCACAGTATTATAGGTACCAAAGGAAATGAGCAATGCAATGTCATGTATTAGGCTTTTGGAGCATTAGGTTTACCTTGTAACATCTGCACAGCTCAAACCCAAGGTCAAGCACAGCTAATGATCCTCGGTGTCATTAGCCAGACACACTCTCATATTACTCTTGCACATTTAAGTTGAAAATACAAATAAATACTTTCTGGTGTGTGTATGTGAGGGGGTAGTGTTCTTTCTTTCAAGAGCTTTTAGATGATATTCCAAATAATTTCTAATCATTTAAAAGCCTTTTAAAGAACAGGCTCTTCTTCCAATAATTGACAGGCAAGACAATACCAGAGGGGGAGGCAAGGTGGAGAGGGGCGGAGGTGTAGATTGCTCTATATAAAAGCCTCTAAATTATGTTGTCAAAATTATAGCAACATTTTTTTTTCCCCTCAAAAGCCTTAAAAGATCACACTCCTCCAGTCCCAGACTCCTGGCTTTTGTTTGTTTTGTGCATCCAGCCTAAAACTTCATGTCATGATATCTTGTGTAATTGGCAGCACTTGTTGAATTCAGAATCAGCCTAGGACCAGGGACCCAGAAATGTGACTGAAAACACTGTCTCCATTTTTTACACAGAACTATGAGAATGAAAATATGTGGCTGCTGCTGATGGGTACCTGTGGTGTGTAGGATAGATCCTGTGCTTTTCTCTTGTTTATTTCCCATTCTTTGTCAGATTTTCTTGCAAAAAAGAAATAAACTATCTGGAGATTGCACAGTTCACAGGTGTGATTAAACACTTCCGCCAGTGGGGAAGCCTCTGACCACAGGATCTTTGATTGGGAATAGTGTCCAGTGAGACAGATGTTCAGTAACTTGCTAAATATACTGTAAAACTGATCAAGATTTGCTGGATTGCTCTCTTATGTCCATAATGAAGTTGCTTCCAAAGCAGGAGTCTCAATGACTTTTCATTTGAATTCAGACAGTTTCTTTATCATCGGCTTCTCAGTATCTCTTCCACGCTAGAAAAGTTCCTGAGGAACTATTTCTTTCTTTCTCTGTTAAGACTGAACATCCTGATGCCATGTTAGATGGCATCGACTGTTGCAGTAAACCTGTGAAATGACTAATGTAGCAGCTGTACTCCTGTTCATTCCACAGCTAAATAATGTAGTAGAAATAGAAGTTAGAAAATTTAATTAATTTGCTACTTGAAATCTTTTCATGTATTATTTTCCAAAATTTTCTCCACAACATACCAAGCTTCAAATTATTTCTTGCTGCAGTCATCATGTCCCATAAGGTCTATATAGCTCAAGCATTTCAGAATGGAAGATATGTTTTGAACATGACATGAAATGCTTGCTGTCCCATGTGCTGCATCGTTTATTATCACTCTCCCTTCATAAGATGGCTGTTAGACAATAAAGCTTCTACAAAATCTGTCTGCCCAGCCATCTGTCCTTCTCTACATCCCAAACACAGAACAAAGCTCAATAGCCTGTGCAATTTTCAGCTTTGGTTCATGGTGAGTGTCTTATTAAAGTGGGAAAACAAGCAGCCCTTCAGAAAAGGCTGGGAAAACAAGCAAATCCCTTCCACAAACAGGAGGGAGAGAGTGAGATGCTGTTTCAGCTTTTGGTGTTCAACTCTCTGCAACAGACATTGCATCTAGTAGTGCTTTATGGCATCTGTCTGCTGGAAAGGCAAATTAAAAATGGAAAGGTAAAAGCATGCTGTTGTCATCTGATAACATTTCAATAAAACCACAATATTTTCAATATTTTTAAGAAACCTTTCTAAGAGTAAACTATGTGCTTTTGAAAAACATACTACACGTGATCTGCATGAGCTGCAAGTCTTGATATTGTTGACAGGTAGATGAATAGACTGCAGTCACTCCTAGCTGCAAGACAAGGAAGAATTTGGTCTGGAAACCTGCTGAAGAGAGGGACTGTTTGTCACTCTTTGGAGCAATATGAACCATCCCCTCCCATCTGTGTTTGAGCTAAGCAAGCTACATGCTGGAATGTAGTCTAGCAAGCATATATAGGAAGGTGGCAGTAATTCCTACCATGCTGGGCATGCTGTCAGTCTGACTCCAGCTGCTGCAATGGAATTTGGCTAGGTACTGCCAGGTGTGGGGAGTCTTGGTAAATTACCTCCCCTCATTACATCTCAGCTTCCCCATTGGTGATCTGGAGATGACAGTAAAGGATCTATCATTTGCAAAGTGCTCTGTGATCTTTAGGAAGGGGATCTCATTTCAAGTTGGGCTTCTAAATCAGCACAGAAATTGTACTGCAAATTAGAAAGGAGATTCTTTTGAGAACTGAAACTGAGTGGAGGAACTAAAAGCAGAAGTACTTTGTCTTCCCACAAGTCAAAGTCAGAAACCAGGCTCTGCTGTTTGTCCTTTCTCTAAGTTTTACTACCAACTAATGATAATTAAAAGGCTTCACTTTAATCCACCAGGATTTACATCAGCATCTAAGTTAGCAGACCACTGTGTTAGTGAAGTTTTGCTGTTGACAGAGAAAGGACCAGAGTACTTGGTGGCTATGCTAGTAACATCTACCTGAGTATTAATGTGCTGTGGCTCTCTTTGATCATGGTAGTTTTCCTTACTCTCACCCAACCTCTTCCCAAAGTGTCCTGCAGCCTTCTTTAGTAACCAGGTCCATGCTGGAGTCAGAGACAATGAGGTAATAAAACAACAGTAATTATATTGCTGAATATATGAATTTTCCTAATTTCTCTCCTCTCTTTTTCTGATTTGAATTTTGTATGTGTGACATTTTGTATAAGAAAGGTTTTTATCATTTCAAGGGAATTAAGGAAAAAATAAAGAATTAGAATTACTGGGAGATCCTACAGGAGAATATTACAAAAATGCTAAGACACATCAGGTGTCACATCACATCACCTTTCACATAAGGTGAAAAGCCACCTGGGAGAAATCAATGTCCTTTGGCAAGGATACAGTCAAAAGAAAGTAGCATGCCAAAAGCTAGGAGTTGATTAGCTTGGAAACATAAATTAGACAATGTATTTCAAAATGTATTTGATCTAAAGACCAGAGCACTTCTCCTGTGAAGGCAGGCTGAGGGAGTTGGGGTTGTTCAGCCTGGAGAAGAGAAGGCTCCAGGGAGACCTTATAGCAGCCTTCCAGTACCTAAAGGACACCTACAGGGCAGCTGAGGTGGGACTCTTTTTCAGGGATTGTAGTGATAGGACAATGGCTTTAAACAAACAGAGAGTAGATTTAGATTAGATATTGGGAAGAAATTACTCAGAGGGTGGTGAGGCACTGGCACTGGCTGCCCAGAGAAGCTGTGGATGCCCCATCCCTGGAGGTGCTCAAGGCCAGGCTGGATGGGGCTTTGGGCAGCCTGGTCTGGTGGGAGGTGTCCCTGCCCATGGCAGGGGAGTTGGAACTGGGCAGACTTTAAGGTCCCTTCCAACCCAACCCATTCTGTGATTCTCCCCTCCCCTTAGGTACACCTGTGCACACACACACACGCATGTACACACTTGTACATTTTCTGGGACTACAGAGGATGATTTTTATCTACTCTTTTTGAGAACTGTGCCTCAGATTTCTTCTATGCTGACCCAGAACTCGTAAGACCACGCTGTGTGCACAGAGATGCTGTCTACAGGCCCCTGTCCATAAAGGTAAATAAATCCCATTATTTTGGTCAAGGCTATCGATTCTTTTCTAGCTTCTTTCAACAATGATCCTAATCTAATGGTCACATGCTAATTTGCTGCTGTCAAATCCAGCAATTTTTAAAGGGCATGTAATAGGCTGTGATTCGTTGTTGCTGCCGTCTCATCTACCTGCTCTATTTTATGCACACAGTGACAGAAGGTACTGAGAAGTTTAATGGAATTTAACCACGTATATTGGTTTTGTTTATAATTACTAATATACATAGCATTTCACAGATAAATAGTGCCATGCCATGTGAAATTATTGCCTGGTATGTGACTAAGAAATCAGTCTTGAATAGTAGTGAATTTCTGGCCAATTCTAAGAGCTCCTTCTTCATGAGTGGCAGAGTTGATCTTGATATACCTGACACACTGGATGCAGACATCATTTGTCTTCCCCTTATTCTATCCCCCTTCCCCCCCAAAGCCAAAGCAGTCCTTAGTTGCCACTTAGAAGCAGAATTAATATCACATTGTGACTGATCCAGGAATCAGAACCAGAACTTTTAAGCCTGTTTATGTCTACTTAAGTGCCAAGATAACAAAACATATTTTTCCTAAAATGCAGAAAAAATATTTTCTTATGCTCAGATGTCTCAAGAATCACCCTGCTATCTGTAAAATAGTTTGTCATAAATCTATGTAGATTGGTAACTCTCAATCCATCAGGTGGTTCCCTGCTCCCAGCAAAGTGTCATGAGTATCTGCAAATAATGAGTTATGATGGAGAAAGGAGTTTCTTTATTATGAGAGTGCCTCTAACATGGTGCTATAATCATATGTGCAGGGTTACCAAATAATTTGCCTTTGCAGTAACTCTTATGACAGTAAGTGCCAAAGGAGTAATAATTTGTCTGCTACCTATGGTAAACTGTTGTCAAACAGATAACCTGTCTGCATATTCAGAACCAGCATCTCCTGCTGTTCAACTCTATGGACAATGGGGTTTTAATCACTGAGGCACTTACAATAGAATATAGGTTCAGACTGTGCATAGAGGTGCTCTAGTACTGGTAGAAAGGCAGTAACTGCTCTCTGAATAGCACTTACACTGTGTTAGCTATTGGAGGCAAGTGGTTTCTTTTTCTTTGCAAGAACATCACTTTCCTGTGCCATAAATCTTGTTCGTGATTTATACTTTGGTGCTTCATTTCTTTTTTTCCCTTTTTTATTTTTTGTTTTCAATGTATTTCTTAAATAAACCAATTGCAAGTTATTTTCTTGTCACTGGAGATGGAGAAATGTGAGTTAACTCTCACCCATTAGCTCTGAAATAAATAAGGTCTTCCATCAGAAGTAATAAAGTGAGTCAAACTCAATGCCACATTAAATCACTTGAAAGCTTTTGAAACGATTAACCAGCAGGGTGAGCTGTTTCTTTAGTAAGAATCACCTGCTGGTCAAGATGAGAAGAGGACTTCTACCTTTCTCTTCCTTAGACAAGGAATTTATGTGCAAAATAAATCTAAATAAATACTACATACGACACGATTACCTATGATTTGGTAAGATTATAAGCACCTTGAGACTCCACCATAAAAAATCACTGCTTGTTGCCCAATAAAAGGCTTTTGTTAAAACTGTAACCTCATGCTATTTACTGAGTAGGAGGCAAACAGAGAATTCCAGTAGTTAATTACTCCACTTGCCTGCTTTATGCCCCCTTTGCTCATTGTCTGGCTGGCAGCTCATTTGACCTCATTTGGGAAGAGCTGGAGCACAAACTTGGCTTGATGCAATGGAGCTTGTAATTAGACACCTCTTCCCAGAGCCAGGTGTCTCTGCAACAGTACCAGTAAAGCAAGACTCATGTATAAATGCTGTGGAAAGCTGGGCTGGAGAAAACATCTTTGCCAGACTCTCCTTCAGCTGCATTGATAGTGGAGAGAATTCAGCCTTGCTTTACAGTTTCAGCTCTTAAGATCCCCTGAATCAGGTGGATTTACTATGCATTAGCACCATTGATGACTGAGTAGGCATAGTGTATCTTGAGAAAGCTTGGTGGTTGAGAGTCATGCAGTCCAGTTTCCAGAAAGTCCAGTCCACTTCCTTAACCACCACATGTATCATACACCTAGATGTGGATTTTAGATAGAGGACATTGGCCTTTCCCACCTGTATTTGTCATTCATTATTAATATGATGGTCTTTCTCATACATGCAATTGATACCCTCTCACTCCAGACATGGTTGCACTCCTTGCATCTGTGAAACACCTACTAAAGTTTTCATTTGTTGAAGAGCTTCACAAGAAGCACAAAGCATATTTTTGGCTGAACTGAAAGTAGGAGGGTCTCCAGGAGTGGTTAAGATATGGAAGATGTGGATAGATCCTTCTCTGGTGTCCTGCTCCCCCATTATGGGCAGTTAGCTTGGGACTGCAAGGAGCCTGATCACCAGCACAACCTTGTGTCTGGTTATCTGGAAGGACTCTGCCATGGGAGCTGCACTGGAACTGCTTGTGAAGCCCATTTTATTCAAGAGCCAACATTTAGCCCCTTCTAACTTATATCTACAAAAACAGTGTGGTTCAGTAATCCTTGTTTTCATCACTGAGTCATGGTAAGTTGATATCCATAGCACTGTAATCCACAGAACACATGGACATCAAAACTGTATCTTGATTTCTTTAAACTTTTATTTTATTTTATTTTATTTTATTTTATTTTATTTTATTTTATTTTATTTTATTCAGAAAGCTATGCTTTTAATTCACTTAATACTTCTAAACTAACTTTGGAACTAACTTCTGGGTGTCAGATGCAGCTAGACAAATATTCTTCAAATACTCTAGTGAATGAATATTGCTGTGGTTCATTTAATTCAACAGGTAATTTTTTACTTTGCAGTTTTCGGTCATCTCTGTGGCTCGTAAAATGAGGCTTAATGGGTAAATAAACTGCTGGATGAAAACCGTATTCATCAAGGGTCAGGTTCTTTGGCCATTGTTCATATCAAATAGGAACTTTGCTACATAAGACACTAAATTCCCCAGATTTAGCTGTGCATTGGAATTTCATCCAGTCTGGTGGCATTTACTCTGTGGCACATGAACTTTCCTAGTGTTCACTTACATCTATCTATATTTGCTGGGTATGTCCTGGCTACATTTTTAAATAAGGGTCACAGCCAAGGCCTCTTCCATCCATTTATAGTCCTGTATGAGAGAAATTAAACACTATGTAAGCCTTGGCAACTAACGTTTCCAGAACATTCTGGCATAACCAGTATTTTACCTTTTGGAGGTGAAGGACTACCAAATGATGAACATTATTAATCAAATTTTCATGCTTCATTGAAAAAAATTTCAGAAGGGGAATATGTTCAAATATTTTTTTCTGTGATACAGTTTCAAAGATTTGTTAAATTCATTCAAAAATTCATTCAAAAATATTAACCTAAATAGCAATTAATTTCTGAATTCTTTATTTTTTACCATTTCAGAAGATGAATTTCTAGGTTCTAAGCAATGATTTCATGTTTATATCTGCATTTTCTTTATGACAGTTTTATAAAGGATTTTGTTTTTACACATTAATTGTTTGGTGTTTTTTTTAAAGCAGTTTGTATGATACAGTTTCATCTCAGATGATCAACATTATAATTATCACCTAAAGTTTAGCCTCAGCAGCAGTACCAATATAGAACATTACATTCTGAATGCTCACTTTAAATTATAACCATTTTGACAGCTGTGCAGCTTCGCATTATCTGAGGAAGGTAAATGTATAGGGTATTCAAATGTGAGTGTTGATGTTTTTTCAGCCCAGTCACTTAGAAACTAAGCTTCTTCTCAAGCATGAACTGAACTGTTTTGCTGTATGTTCTATATTATATACCTTTGCTCCATTGTATAGCACTGTCTGTATTTCTAGAAAGCTAACACATAAATGGGCACTTCCTACTGCTCTCAGGTACTATAGCAGTTCAGGATTTACTTTGTGTTATGGCAGTGAAACCTCTGTAGGAACTATGACTTCTGAGGAGAGCAAATGAAAGGAACAGCACTTTTCATGATTCATACAATGATCATATTATTGTGCTAGCTGAGATCAAATTGCTATTGCTTTTGAATATACTGGGATGTATTGCACCTTCCCAGTTAAAAAAAAATCACGTCAGAGGTGTTTAGCATAGTTGTAGAGAGAATTCTGGCTCTCTAGGTGAAACAGCTGATATACCAAAGCAGGTAATATTATTAACTGTTTTATCTTTGACAGACACTTCATAAGTCTGGGCTGATCAAACCTAGTCTGGTTTGTTGGCTAGGAATCTTTTCACCTCCAAAGGAATTTACAGTACTGAAGCCAATACTTTGAGAGATGCCTCTGCCCAGTTTGCTCCTTTGAGGCTAGTCAGGTGGCTGAGAGGAAAAGTATATGCCTTCCAGGCTTGGCAGACAGGTGAGAGAGGCTATTTCTTGTCCAAGTGTACCTGTCAAGAAGTGACCCATAACCTTGGCTTTAGGAAGCATTGAGTGAATACCGCCAGGTTTATTTTAGCGGGTAGGCATATGGCTATGCTTCAATTATTTAAAGCTGCTGCTTGCTGGGACCCTTGGAGACTTTTCAGTGGACTAACACTAGGCTATGACTGTGTCTGTCCATCTCTGTAGATCTTCTCTGACTGTTTTTGGTTCCTTATTTCATTGCCTTTTAGTTCCTTTTTTTGTTGTCTGCTAAAATGAAGGGACTTGGTAGAGTGGTATAAAATTGGAAGCTTGAACTTTATTTTCCTTCTACAAAGAGGGAATTTTCTGTTTTCTTCACCAGGGAAGCCAATGTTTACAGTTGACTAGTGGAAAAGGTCAGTTCTAATCAAAGATGTGAGGCATTAATATATGGAAGGACTAGATTGTGGAAGAGGATGAAGGATGGGAAAAAAGAAAATTGTGCCAACAGAAATTGTTTCAATCGCTTCATGTGCCCTAAAGAGTCCTGCATAAGCTTAAATATGGGAGGGCAGGAAGAGAGCAGGGAGAAAGATTTATGGACTTAGTGCTCAGGCTCCACAACACCTAATACCAAATACTGAGTTCATGTTTCAAGTGTTCATTCTACATGTATGAGGGTGGGAAACTTCAACACTTGATAAACTTCAGGGACATGCAGTAATAAAGTCTCAATTCTCCTTGTGTCTGAAACAATTGATTCAGCCTTCTGAATCCATCCTGGCCAATAGAAACACCGGATTTTTGGAGGTTGAATCACCTACTGTTTTATGCAACACTACTGTTTGCCACTGGAGTCTTTCCACTGTATTAAATTCAGTGTATTTGTCTCTTTGTATCACTACAATTGGTGAAATACAGTGCCTGGACTGGTGAGCTGTGAGCCTGATTTTCTGCTCCATTTTGCTGCTTTTTGTTATTTTCTCCTCTACTGACTACAGCAACACAAAGATTCAGCAGCTTCAGTCCAATGGACAAATTTTGCTTTTGAGAACATATTTGTATTTTGATAAAAGCAGAGGTATTTGGATGAAGGCAAGTGTCACTGACAAGACATGGTCCAGTAAGTTGTATCTCTGACATAGCAGTAGGAAGGAAGCAGTAATAACAACTTAGTTTTTTGGCTGTTGTTACCAAGTCAGTGCTGCTTGATCTGTTGCAACAGTGTTCATCTCTAGACACAGGCCTGAGGTGAGATGAATCAGGAGGGCTAGTGAGCACCCTTGATGGAGCTAAAAGTTGTCTAAACAAAATTTTATTGGAGACAGATGAATGCCTTAACAACTTGCTGGTCTCTGTGCTCTTCATAAAACACAGCTTGGCTGATGCATAATTGTATCCCCAGAAGTCTGTTTTCTCAAGTCTTAAAGGAAATAGTTGTCTTTTAATTTGTTAGTTATAGAATAGTCATTTTCTAAAGGCAATAAAACATTGTTTAAATAGAGTACCTCATTGATGCAAAAAGTGAACTATTTTTTTTTTTTACAGCATTGCCTGTCTGATGGAAACCTCCAGAATGAATGGGCTTCTGTTCCTTGCTGCAAGCTGTTGCTATCATGTACAGGAGCTATTGCTCTACCAGAAATCACGCCTAAGCCTATTATTCCAAGGAGACAATTTTGTTATAAAGAAGTGATTTGTTATTTTAAAGCCTCGAAAAACAAACACATAAAAAAGTGTTCATTTGGAGACATGGCAATAATTCTGGGTAGGAAGCTATGATGCTAGTTTACTTCATTTTGCTTTAGAGAAGGGTCCAGAATTTGGTGTGAACAACAAATCTATACAAAGGCATTTGTCAAGCTCAGCTAGTATCAGTGTGATGTCCTTGAGAGTAAACTGCTTCACCTCTAAACCTGCTCTGATTTGGAAGGAGAAGCTGCTGGTTTAAATCTAAAACATTGAGAAAGACAATGTGCAAACAAATAGCATTAGCTTTTAATGAAAATTCAGGAATATGCTGAAACAGGATGGAAGCACATACATAGTATTTTGACTTTGTCATTCAAAGGTGGGTTTTCCTGTATTGATGTGCTCCAAGATTTCAGTGCTTTTTCAGCATCTTATTGAAAATTTCAGACACTGTAAGGTACGTGGTCAATAGATGGCAGCAAGTCATTTAACCTGACTATTATCTCTTTTGGACAATGGTCTGAGCATAATCAATCATTACCTTCTCTTTTTAAGAAAATCCCCCTTTCTTCTCCACAGTCTTAAAAGATGAAAATATATATATAAACCAATGACAATTATTCATGTACATTATCAAACAAATACACAGTTACAGATATTTCGTGATTTTTTTTTTTTTTAAATATTATTACTGGGCAGTTTCACCTTCAATTTTATTAAACCCAACAGATATAAACCCCTTTCAATGTAATCCAGAGTGATAAGAATTAGTGATTTCCCCAGGAAATGCGTTATCAAGGCACAGCTGAGGAGCTGGTGCCAGAGGAAACTCCTCCTACAACATATGCAGTTACCCCCATAATTACCTTATGTCTCCTCATGACAGTGAGTGAAACTGGCAGGAGCAGAAAGTTGGTGACATGAATTTACCAAATGAAGAAAAGAGCAATTGTTCTTTGAAGTACATGAACTGATAATAAAGTTACTCAGAGAAATATTCCTGCCAGAACTGTAGTAAGAACTCATGTTATTACCCAAACCAACTGCACTTCCCAAAAGGAATTTTCATCTATTAGCTCTGTGTAGGAATTTCTACACCAGGGCTCTCTGCAGTCCTCGTCCTGGCTCTGACACTAGTGTCTAGTGCAGCCTTGAACACGGTTGGCAAGATCTCTTGATGAAGTCTGTAGAACCTGTAAAGCAAATCGGTACGTAACACACCACCCAGTCTTTCTCCTCTTTCTCCTCTCTTTATTTCTCCCTAATATTCCAATATGACTGTCTCAGAGCAAGAAATTCCTGTGAAGGAGGAGGAGAAAAGGTGTGTTGGTTCTGCTATTAATCTCTTCCAAAGCTAATTGTGATTACAGTGGAAAATAATTATCTCCTCAGTGATGCTGCAACATCAAGCAACTTGGGAATCACTGCCAAACCTTGAAATGTTCTAGGACTACCTCTTTGCTGAGTGGTTAATGTTGTTCTCTTGTATCAGTTGATACATGCTTGATAATTATGCTAGCAGTATTGACACCTTTGAGTGGTCTTGTAGAAAATTAAGATTCATTTGAGAAAGGTTAGGTAATGTCACATTCTAAAACAAAAGCTGTGATGATAAAACCTTGAGTTTCATGGTTTACTTAATAAATTTGTTTAAGAGAAGTCCAAGAAGTAATTGTGTTTTACAACCTCATTTTATTATACACATGCATCTTGCTTTATAGGTATTTTATGGATTCAATACTTTAAGGACTAATAAAGCCAAGTAATGTAAAGAGCATTTGAAAACAGAACCAGCGTTTCCTTGCATACCTAAAGCAGCAGCTTTTCATCTGGAGATCTCAAGGCTTATTTTCAAACTTTAATTAAAATAAGACCCTTGTGAGAAGAATAATTATTAATATGCTCATATTATCAATGTGTAAATGTGGTGATCAGTGGCATGAAGTCTGTTTGGAGGCCAGTAACTAGTGATGCACCCAAGGGGTCAATACTGGGTGCAGTCCTGTTGAATATCTTCATTAATGATCTGAATGATGGTGCAGAGTGCACCCTCGGCAACTGTGCTGATGACACAAAACTGAGGGGAATGGTGGATACACCAGAGGGTTGTTGTGTTGGTGTGCTCCCCCTACCCCAACCTGGCTTTTCACCCAAAACTCTGCTCAAATGGTAACCACCAGCGGGGTGGTGCTCAAGTGATAACCACCAGTAGCAGCAGTGATAGATGTGTCTGGTCGTGATGGCAGCAGCTGGTTTCATGTGGATTTTGGGGGAGACAGATAACACGCAATAGTCAAGGAGCTAGTTGAGCAATGTGCTCACCTGACCACAGTGCTGGTCAATGTCCAACTCAAGTCAGATTTGGAAGAAACTAGCATCTGCAGTCAGTATGCAAATATGACCACGAGTCAATCATATTACCTCATAAACAGTGAGCAACCCAAAGCCCACTGAGCTCTTGTACGATAGTAGGCTACATGATAGGATCTCCCCTTGGGCAGGGGCATCTCTCAAGGTTACGTCTGCTGCAGAGATCCCTCACGTCTTGCTGCCAAGAGATTCTGTGCCACTACTGATCCTTGATAAGTGATTAATAGCTGATTAAACTGTGTAAGCTTCACTAAAATTTTGTCTTTGTGCACATATAATCCTGTAGACATAAACTGTTGACCAAGTCTGGAACTAGGATTGGATCCAGCTGCACCTAGGCTCCTTATCTCCTCAGTTCAAGGAGTTTAGAAAGTGCGGTGTCCATCCTGAACCTCATGACTTAAGGGGAACATCTTCTTAACCTTTAGACATAAAAATTTGACCAAGTCTGGGATTGACTTTGCATCCAGCTGCACCTAGAATCCTCAGAGGAAGCATTTAGAAAGCAAGGGGATCCACTCTGAATCTCATGAATCAATGGGTCTCCTGGACAAGTGTATTTAACCCTATCTTCTGTCCTATAAATAACCAAGCATACCTAGCCATTGAATCTTTGTTAAGTGCAGTCTTATTTATAATCAAACTTTGCTAAATCACTGTGTTATCTCAATAAACATATTGAT